>NC_140013.1:2478109-2701272 GCF_964263955.1 Coregonus lavaretus | reverse complement strand
TCCAGACCAAAGGACAAATTTCCACCGGTCTAATGTCCATTGCTTGTGTTTCTTGGCCTAAGCAAGTCTCTTCTTCTTACTGGTGTCCTTTAGTAGTGGTTTCTTTGCAGCAATTCGACCAAGAAGGCCTGATTCACAAAGTCTCCTCTGAACAGATGATGTTGAGATGTGTCTGTTACTTGCACTCTGTGAAGCATTTCTTTGGGCTGCAGTTTCTGAGGCTGGTAAATCTAATGAACTTATCCTCTGCAGCAGAGGTAACTCTGGGTCTTCCATTCCTGTGGCGATCCTCATGAGAGCCAGTTTCATCATAGCGCTTGATGGTTTTTGCGACTGCACTTAAAGAAACTTTCAAAGTTCTTGAAATGTTCCATATTGACTGACCTTCATGTCTTAAAGTAATGATGGACTGTAGTTTGTCTATGCTTATTTGAGCTGTTCTTGCCATAATATGGACTTGGTCTTTTACCAAATAGGGCCATCTTCTGTATACCCCCTTAACTTGTCACAACACATCTGATTGGCTCAAACGCATTAAGAAGGAAGAAATTCCACAAATAAACTTTTAAAAAGGCACACCTGTTAATTGAAATGCATTCTAGGTGAAGCTGGTTGAGAGAATGCCAAGAGTGTGCAAAGCTGTCATCAAGGCAAATGGTGGCTATTTGAAGAATATCACAAATAAAATATATTTTGATTTGTTCAACACTTTTTTGGTTACTACATGATTCCATGTGTTATTTCATAGTTTTGATGTCTTCACTATTATTTTCCAATGTAGAAAATAATAAAAATAAAGAAAAACCCTTGAATGAGTAGGTGTTCTAAAACTTTTGACCGTTAGTCCCCCGCAAAACTAGAATAGTCCAGGTAAGCAAAATGACGTTGGAAAGATGTCTGAAATATGTATTTTCCAGACGTTGAATTAGGTGTCTGAATGAAATGTGAAAAGGTATTTTCCGTCTGTTTAAAATACATATTTTCCAGGACGTTGAAAAGGCATATTTTCCGGACGTTGAAAAATACGTAAATTCCGGACGTTGAAATCAGGTTAATTTTAGTTTCTGAATGAAAGTTGAAAAGAACTAATTTATAGACGTTTATGTTTGGGCCAAATCAAGGCTGGTCCAGACCGGACTAAAAATGAACCAAACATAGACGTCTATGATTGATTTTTGGTCCGGACCAAATCTGAGCCAATGTCCATGGACGTTGAAATCAAGGCCGATCTGGACCACACCAAATCTGAATCAAACATAGACATCTACATAGATGGACTGCACCAAAAAAAGATGTCCAAAAGGTCTGTGCTTACGGAGGTGTAGCCTACAGTGTTGCCTGAAATTGAATTTTATGAATGCCCATCTATGTGGTTAGCCTACCATTTGTAAAACACCAAAAAAATATAAAAAGACGTTGGCTCGTGCTTACTGGGGTGTAGCCTACCATGTCAGCGCAATGGAATTTTATGAATGCTCATACATGTGGTAGGCCCACCGTTTGCAAAACAGGCTGTAGCATTGGCTTTATTAGACCTGATTCCTGTGACTAATCAATTTGGCCATTTTAAGCTCTGAATATCAGCTACCCAACTTTATCACGAGTTATCGTGAGTCTATTTGCAATGTGTTACACAGTGGGAAATGCAGAAGAATTGTCTTTTTCGCTATGATCAGCTTGTCAAAAATGTACGGATACAAACTTGAAACCACTGGTCATGACAATGCGGTGAAACTCCTGGACAACAGTTGTGATTGTCCATTCCATATTGTCCATTTTACTTTGACTTGTGCTGTTTTTAGGATATGTGTTTGTTAACATGACAGCACATTTTTTATTTGATTGAGCACCATTTAGGTTAGGCTATTTGAATAGAGAAACCTGCATGATGTAGAAAGTGTCCATCTCATTACATTGTCATACATTTTATCTTCAGCCTGTAGGTTACAGAAAAGGCCACACTCTTTCTACCATATCCTATATCTGCTACATGATTTACACTATATATACAAAAGGATGTGGACATCCCTTCAAATGAGTGGATTCGGCTATTTCAGCCACACCCGTTGCTGACAGGTGTATAAAATTGAGCACACAGCAATGCAATCTCCATAGACAAACATTGGCAGTAGAATGGCCTTACTGAGGAGCTCAGTGACTTTCAACGTGGCACCGTCATAGCATGCCACCTTTTCAACAAGTCAGTTTTGTAAATTTCTGCCCTGCTAGAGCTGCACGGTCCACTGTTAAGTGCTGTTATTGTGAAGTGGATAAGTCTAGGAGTTCTGCCTCTGGAAGCAACGTCAGCACAATAACTGTTTGTCGGGAACTTCATGAAATGGGTTTCCATGGCCGAGCAGCCGCACACAAGCCTAAGATCACCATGCGCAATGCCAAGTGTCGGCTGGAGTGGTGTAAAGCTCGCCGCCATTGGACTCTGGAGCAGTGGAAACGCGTTGTTCTGGAGTGATGAATCACGCTTTACCATCTGGCAGTCCGACGGACGAATCTGGGTTTGGCGGATGCCAGGAGAACGCTACCTGCCCCAATGGATAGTGCCAACTGTAAAGTTTGGTGGAGGAGGTATAATGGTCTGGGACTGTTTTTCATGGTTCTGGCTAGGTCCCTTAGTTCCAGTGAACGGCAATCTTAACGCTACAGCATACAATGACATTCTAGAGGATTATGTGCAATTTTATGGCAACAGTTTGGGGAAGGCCCTTTCCTGTTTCAGCATGACAATGCCGCCGTGCACAAAGCGAGGTCCATACAGAAATAGTTTGTCGATCGGTGTGGAAGAACTTGACTGGCCTGCACAGAGCCCTGACCTCAACCCCATCGAACACCTTTGGGATGAATTGGAACGCCGACTGCGAGGCAGGCCTAATCGCCCAACATCAGTGCTCGACCTCACGATTGCACTTGTGACTGAATGGAAGCAAGTCCCAGCAGCAATGTTCCAACATCTAGTGGAAAGCCTTCCCAGAAGAGTGGATGCTGTTATAGCAGCAAAGGGGGGACAAACTCCATATTAATGCCCATGATTTTGGAATGAGATGTTCGACGAGCAGGTATCCACATACTTTTGGTCATGTAGTAAATGTTAGATGATTTTTTTTTACTTTGACGGAACGTTGGTGGAGTGCCGCAGCGATGCGTCTCTCCAACAGCACCCTGGAGAGGCGCGCTGGGAATGGACAAGCAAAATATTTTGTGCCCCTTTCTTTGACAAAGTGGGCACTACTTATCACAGGGTGGCATCAGCGCTCACCTAAAAAGCCAATATTTGAGAGAAATGTTCATTCTTTTTGGGCAGAATTATGAGAGGTTTTATGTGTTGTTGTTGGAGGTGCGTCTTGGTCAGATTTGCTCAGAAAATCTGCTGCCATAGGCGGCCACCTAATCCTGCCTAATGAGCAGGCCAGCCGTGTACTCAGTGATGTGTTGTGTTGGATTTGCCCCAAACATAACGCTTTGTATTAATTAGTTTGTCAATTTTTTTGCAGTATTACTTAAGGGGCTTTTTGCAAACAGGATGCATGTTTTGGAATATGTTTTATTCTGTACAGGCTTCCTTCTTTTCACTCAGTCATTTAGGTTAGTATTTGAGAGTAACTACAATGTTGTTGATCCATCCTCAGTTTCCTTATAGCATAACCATTAAACCATTGGCCTCATGGTGAAAACCCTAAGCAGTTTCCTTCCTCTCTGGCAACAAGTTAGGAAGGACACCTGTATCTTCTTGGTGACTGGTTTTATTGATACACCATCCAAAGCCTAATTAACAACTTCACCATGCTCATTTTGTTTTACGCATCTACCAATAGGTGCCCTTCTTTGGCATTGAAAAACCTCCCTGCTCTTTGTGGTTGAATCTCTGCTTGAAATTCACTACTCGATTGAGGGACCTTACAGATAATTGTATGTGTGGGGTACAGAGATGGGGTAGTTATTCAAAAATCATGTTTCCCACTATTATTGCACACAGAATAAGTCCGTGCAACTTATTATGCGATTTGTTAAGAACATTTTTACTCCTGAACTTATTTCGGTTTGCGATAACAAAAGAGTTGAACACTTATTGACGCAATACATTTCAGATTTTGAAAAAGTTATTCAAACAAAATTCCACTTTTTTTTTACATTTTAGTCATTTAGCATAAAAAAATTTCATACTGGCCCCCCGTGGGAAACGAAACCACAACCCTGGCGTTGCAAGCGCCATGCTCTACCAACTGAGCTACAGGGGACTTATGAGGTATTGTGTGTAGATCAGTGAAACAAAATTGAAATTTGATCAATTTTATATTCAGGCTGTAACACAACAAAATGTGGAGAAAGTAAAGGGGTGTGAATACTTTGTAGTTTGACGAGAACACTTACATTTTGCCCAAGGTGGAGATGAGTGGCAGAGACTGAGACGCGCATGGACAACAGTAGATGCATAAATTCAGGCTACAAGTATAGTCCTTATGACAATCGCAGATGTCTGTTTCCATTCATCAAATTTCGGGTGCACAGTTCACTGTTGGGGTTTGGATTCTGGAATTATTTTGTGAGTGGACGAAGGTGCGCATGTAGCCTACAGGAGCGCCCCTTCTCTATAAGCATGCTGAACGACTGTTGTTAATTAGTTTACAGAAAAATTGCATTGTATTTGGTCAAACACAATTCTTTCCAATAGTTTGCTAAGCGCTGACAGCAAGCTGATAGGTCAGCTGTTAGAACCAGTGAAGGCCGCTTTACCGTTCCAGGCCTGAGGACAAACACTTTCCTCTAGGCTCAGGTTAAAGATATGACAGATAGGAGTGGCTATATAGTCAGCTCCCATCCTCCGTAGCATCTAACTTGTCAATGCCAGGTTTGTCATTATTGATCGATAACAATAATTATTCCACTTCTCCCACACTAACTTTACAAAATTCAAACTTGCAATGCTTTTCTTTCATTATTTGTTTTTTATGGATGATTATGATGGCTCACTGTTTGTTGTTGGCTTTTCTTGCCTAAGTTTGCCCATGTTGCCAATGAAGTAATCATTAAAATAATTGGCAACATCAAATGGTTTTGTGATGAATAAGCCATCTGATTCAATGAAATGATGAAAGATGGAGTTGAATTTGTCTTTCTGCCCGTAAGTTCATTTAAAGTACCCCAAAGTTTTTTTTTTTTTTACATAATTCTTTATATCATTGATCTTGGTTTCATAATACAGTTAATTTTTCTTTTTGTTGACTTTAGTCACATTATTTCTCGATATGCAGTTAGTCAGCCAGTCAGATGTGCAGCCAGACTTATTAGCCACTCCTTTTGTCCCATCTCTTTCAACCATACAGTTTTTCCAATTCCTCCTCAATCCATGGTGCCTTAACAGTTAAAACATTCAGTTTCTTAACAGGTGCATGTTTATCAATAATTGGAAGAAGCAATTTCATAAATTCATCAAGTGCAGCATCTGGATGCTCCTTATTAATCACATCAGCCCAACAAATATTTGTAGCATCCACATACTGTAAGAGTCACAGCTAAATATTTTGCATAATCTTTTAAACTCGATTATCTTTTAAACTATTTTAGGCCTAGCTTTTGGAACCTTGGCTTTCCTGGATATAGCCAATGTGATCACTGCATCCAATGGGTACGAATACAGCTTTAGGACAAAGTTCTACAGTATTAGTAAAATGTGATCAATACATTCATATAGTTCCTGTAGTGTTTGTAAACACCCTGGTAGGTTGATTAATAACTTGAACCAGATTACAGGTACTGGTTACAGTGAGAACCTTCCTCTTGAGTTGATAGCTTGATGAAAACCAGTCAATATTCAGGTCCCCAAGAAAGTAGACCTCTCTGTTTACATCACATACACTATCAAGCATTTCACACATATTATCTAGATACTGACTTTTAGCACTTGGTGGCCTATAGCAATACCCTACAATAATAGGTTTTAGATGATGCAGGTGAACCTGCAACCACAATACTTAAATAACACTTGACATGAGATCTTCTCTAAGTGTTAGATGGATATGGCTCTGAATATAATCAGCAACACCTCCCCCATAGGCATTTCTGTATCTTCTATAGATGTTATATCTTTGTACTCCTGTGCCACTAGAGATCCTGGTTCGAATCCAGGCTCTGTCGCAGCCGGCCGCGACCGGGAGACTCATGGGCGGCGCACAATTGGCCCAGCGTCGTCCAGGGTAGGGGAGGGAATGGCCGGCAGGGATGTAGCTTGTGGGTTCGATTCCCACGGGGGGCCAGTATAAAAAAATATGTATTCACTAACTGTAAGTCGCTCTGGATAAGAGCGTCTGCTAAATGACTAAAATGTAAATGTAAAATGTATTGCTACTGTTGTATCATCAAAGGAATTATCTAAGTAATTCTCAGAAATGTAATATACAGTATGAATGTTATCTGATGTTAACAAGTTATTGATTTCATGAACCTTATTTCTAAGGCTACATATATTAATATAGGCTATGTTTAGCCCTTTCCTGGGTAGCTTATCAGAGATAGACATAAGATGGAAAATAACAAACAAAGCAAGAGGGAAAAAATATACATTATTCAGCAGTCCATCAATCAGGTGGTGTTTGTGTGTGCTGTGGGGTTGAAGCTACGAACCCACACGCTTGGCTCTCTCA
Source organism: Coregonus lavaretus (assembly GCF_964263955.1). Taxonomy (NCBI): domain Eukaryota; kingdom Metazoa; phylum Chordata; class Actinopteri; order Salmoniformes; family Salmonidae; genus Coregonus; species Coregonus lavaretus. Next base: position 2,694,619 of record NC_140013.1, on the reverse strand, counting down.
TCCCTTCCAGGCTTTTGGGAGGGAGGGTGGACATTGAGCCTGTCAAAGCAGATGTAAGCAATGTCCCCATGCGCTCTGGCAGCTTCCATGGCTGGGATAAGTTATTTAATCTTCTGGCGCACAGCTTCAGGATAGTCCTTCAGGAAGATGTACGTTCCTACGGTGAGGGAAAAAAATATTTGATCCCCTGCTGATTTTGTATGTTTGCCCACTGTCAAAGAAATGATCAGTCTATAATTTTAATGGTAGGTTTATTTGAACAGTGAGAGACAGAATAACAACAAAATCCAGAAAAACGCATGTCAAAAATGTTATAAATTGATTTGCATTTTAATGAGGGAAATAAGTATTTGACCCCCTCTCAATCAGAAAGATTTCTGGCTCCCAGGTGTCTTTTATACAGGTAACGAGCTGAGATTAGGAGCACACTCTTAAAGGGAGTGCTCCTAATCTCAGCTTGTTACCTGTGTAAAAGACACCTGTCCACAGAAGCAATCGATCAATCAGATTCCAAACTCTCCACCATGGCCAAGACCAAAGAGCTCTCCAAGGATGTCAGGGACAAGATTGTAGACTTACACAAGGCTGGAATGGGCTACAAGACCATCGCCAAGCAGCTTGGTGAGAAGGTGACAACAGTTGTTGCGATTATTCGCAAATGGAAAAAACACAAAAGACTGTCAATCTCCCTCGGCCTGGGGCTCCATGCAAGATCTCACCTCGTGGAGTTGCAATGATCATGAAAACGGTGAGGAATCAGCCCAGAACTACACAGGAGGATCTTGTCAATGATCTCAAGGCAGCTGGGACCATAGTCACCAAGAAAACAATTGGTCTGTGTATATAGAATTGTCATCAATGGTGTATAATAAAATTAGATGGGAGCTTACATTTGTCCTATTTAAGTACAAGTGTGTGTTAATACGCATGTGTGAATTGGAAATGTGTATTTTTTCTCTCCGAGAGTGGGGTCACAGACAGGGTCTGCCATTATCAACGGCCATCCTGGAGTAATTAGGGTTAAGAGCTTTGCTCAAGGGCACGTCGACATATTTTCCACCTTGTCAGCTCGGGGATTTGAACCAGCGACCTTTCGTTTCCTGGCCTAACGCACTAACCGCTAGGCTACTTCCTCATTTCTCTACCCCACACATACAATTATCTGTAAGGTCCCTCAGTCTAGCAGTGAATTTCAAAACACAGATTCAACCACAAAGACCAGGGAGGTTTTCCAATGGCTTGCAAAGAAGGGCACCTATTGGTAGAAAAAAAAGCAGACATTGAATATCCCTTTGAGCATGGTGGTTATTAATTACACTTTTGATGGTGTATCAATACACCCAGTCACTACAAAGATACAGGTGTCCTTCCTAACTTGGTTGCCGGAGAGGAAGGAAACTGCTCAGGGATTTCACCCAGAGGCCAATGGTGACTTTAAAACAGTTACAGAGTTTAATGGCTGTGATAGGAGAAAACTGAGGATGGATCAACCACATAGTAGGTACTCCACAATACTAACCTAATTGACAGAGTGAAAAGAAGGAAGCCTGTACATAATAAAAATATTCCAAAACATGCATCCGGTTTGCATTAAGGCACTAAAGTAAAACTGCAAAGAAATTAAATGTATGTCCTGAATACATTTTTTATTTATTTACATTTTATAAGAAACTCTTATCCAAAGTGACTTACAGTACTGAGTGCATACATTGTCATATTTTTTTGGGTACTGGTCCCCTGTGGGAATCGAACCCACAACCCTGGCATTGCAAGTGCCATGCTCTAGCAACTGAAACACACGGGATATAAAGTGTTATGTTTGGGGCAAATCTAACACAGCACATCACTGAGTACCACTCTTCATATTTTCAAGCATGGTGGTGGCTGCATCATGTTATGGGTGTGCTTGTAATCGGCAACGACTAGGGAGTTTTTTACCGGAAACAAAAATACACAGACAAAATCATAGAGGAAAACCTGGTTCAGTCTGCTTTCCAACAGACACTGGGAGACAAATTCACCTTTCAGCAGGACAATATCCTAAATCAGAAGGCCAAATGTACACTGGAGTTGCTTACCAAGTGGCCTAGTTACAGTTTTGACTTAAATCGTCTTGAAAATCTATGGCGATTTAAAAATGGCTGTCAGGAAATGATCAACAACCAACTTGACAGTGCTTGAATTTGAAAAAGAATAATGTGCAAATATTGTGCAATCCAGGTGTGCAATGCTCTTAAAGATTTATCCAGAAAGACTCACAGCTGTGATCGTTGGCAAACGTGATTCTAACATATATTGACTCAGGGGGTTGAATACTTATCTAATCAAGATATACAATATGAGTGTTTTTATTTTTCATATTTTTTATTTTAACAAATGTTAGAATTTTTCTTCCACTTTGACAAAAAAATACAATTAAATCCATTTTAATCCCACTTTGTAACACAACAAAATGTGGAAAAAGTCAAGGGGTGTCAATACTTTCTGAAGGCACTATGTATTTCCCATCATCATGGGGCTGTTCCAGAAAGCTGGATCAATGAGTTAGGCAGCTGACTGTCCAGAATTGCTTTAAATAACTTAACATTGACAAGGTATAATTGAATTGACAACAACCACTATACAAATGTAGCTTTCTTTATCAACTAGAAAAACCATAAGACAGGTAAGTCAATTCCGTTGAACGCGGAATGAGGGAGAGCTCGGTTTGTTGTTTTGAAAATGTATTAGAAAGTTTCTTAGTAGCTAGCTAACTTTTTAGTTTGGATCCCGCGACGCGGTTGGCATCAGTTGCTGGGACTGCAACTCTGCCGACCAAGGCCAGGTCTGAGGAGCTATTTGGCGTAGCAGCTAGCCTAGCTGCTAGCTAGCTGCCTATCAAGCTAGCGGGGTTTCTTGAGGGCTTGAACTCACCCCATGACGTGCTTAGCCATTGTGGCTGGGCCGGGGATTGTCCCGGGTTTGTGGTTGTCTAGATCCCTGCTTTTTGTTGTTTTCAATCTTCCCTGTGACCTGCCCTGTCTGGAACTGCCAGGCGTAATAGCGTAACCTAAGTTGCTATCTACCATAACAAAGACCAAAGCCGGCGGGAGTACCGTTGAGGACAGTGGTGTCTCTCTATCACCGGTGAAGGATCTTTTAAACAAACAAAAATAGTTCTACAAGCAGTTGTTACAACAACAAGAAAATACTTGTTTTGTCCAAGTATATTTTTTTCTCTTGCTTTTTTTGCTTGTTTCCATATTATGTCTATCTCTTTTTTATTCTTTATTTTTTGTACTTTTACCCCTTTTTCTCCACAATTTGGTGATATCCAATTGGTAATTACAGTCTTGTCCCATCGCTGCAACTCCTGTACGGACTCGGAAGAGGCGAACGTCGAGAGCCATGCATCCTCCGAAACATGACTCTGCCAAGCCACACTGCTTCTTGACACACTGCTCGGAAACACTGTAGAACTGGTGACCGAAGTCAGCTTGCAGGCGCCCGGCCCGCCCCAAGGAGTCACTAGAATGCGATGGGACAAGGGCATCCTGGCCGGCCAAACCCTCCCCTAACCCGGATGACGCTGGGCCAATTGTGCGCTGCCTCATGGGTCTCCCGAACCCGGTTCTGTAGTGATGCCTCAAGCACTGCGATGCAGTGCCTTAGACTGCTGCGCCACTTAGGAGGCCCATTATGTCTATCTCTGATACGCTACCCAGGAAAGGGCTGAAAATAGCCCATATTAATATATGTAGCCTTAGAAATAAGGTTCATGAAATCAATAACTTGCTAACATCATGTAACATTCAAATATTAGCCATTTCTGAGACTCACTTAGATACATCATTTGATGATACAGCAGTAGCAATACAAGGACATAACATCTATAGAAGAGACAGAAATGCTTATGGGGGAGGTATTGCTGTATATATTCAGAGCCATATCCCTGTCATGCTTAGAGAATAACTTATGTCAAGTGTTATTGAAGTGTTGTGGTTGCAGGTTCACTTGGCACATCTAAAGACTTTCCTTTTGGGGTGTTGCTATAGGCCACCATGTGCTAACAGTCAGTATCTAAATAATATGTGTGAAATGCTTGATAGTGTATGTGATGTAAACAGAGAGGTTTACTTTCTTGGGGACCTGAATATTGACTGGTTTTTATCAAGCTGTCCGCTCAAGAGGAAGCTGTAATCTGGTTCAAGTTATTAATCAACCTACCAGGGTGTTTACAAACACTACAGGAACAAGATCATCCACATGTATCGATAACATTTTTACTAATACTGTATCCGTATCCATTGGATGCAGTGATCACAATATAGTGGCTATATCCAGGAAAGCCAAAGTTCCAAAAGCTGGGCCTAAAATAGTGTATAAGAGATCATACAATATATTTTGCTGTGACTCTTATGTGGATGATGTAAAAAATATTTGTTGGTCTGATGTGATTAATAAGGAGCATCCAGGCGCTGCACTTGATGAATTTATGAAATTGCTTCTTCCAATTATTGATAAAGTAGCAACTGTTAAGAAACAGACTGTTAGAACTGTAAAGTCTCAATCGATTGATGAGGAATTTAAAAACTGTGTGGTTGAAAGAGATGGGGCAAAAGGAGTGGCTAATAAGTCTGGCTGCACATCTGACTGGGTGACTTACTGCAAATTGAGAAATTATGTGACTAAACTCAACAAAAATAAGAAAGAAACTGTATTATGAAGCCAAGATCAATGATATAAAGAATGATGGAAAACAACTTTGGAGTACTTTAAATGAAATTATGGGCAGAAAGACAAATTCAACTCCATCTTTCATCTAATGAAATGGCTTATTCATCACAAAACCATTTGATGTTGCCAATTATTTTAATGATTACTTAATTGGCAAAGTGGGCAAACTTAGGCAGGAAATGCCAACTACGAATAGTGATTCATCGTATTCATGCATAAAAAAACAAATAATGAAGAAAATGTTGTAAAGTTAGTGTGGGAGAGGTGGAAAAATTATTGTTATCGATCAATAATGACAAACCTCCTGGCATTACAATTTAGATGGAAAGCTACGGAGGATGGGAGCTGACTCTATAGCCACTCCTATCTGTCATACCTTTAATCTGAGCCTAGAGGAAAGTCTTTGTCCTCAGGCCTAGAGGGAAGCCAAAGTCATTCCGCTACTCAAGAGAGGTAAAGTGGCCTTTACTGGTTCTAACAGCAGACATATCAGCTTGCTGCCAGCTCTTAGCAAACTGTTGGATAAAATTGTTTGACCAATTACAATGCTATTTCTCTGTAAACCAAATTAACAACAGACTTTCAACATGCTTATAGGGAAGGGCACTCAACATGTACTGCACTGACACAAATGATTGATGATTGGTTGAAAGAAATTGATAATAAGAAGAATGTGGGAGCTGTACGTTTAGATTTCAGTGCAGCCTTTGATATTATTGACCATAACCTGTTGTTGAGAAAACGTGTGTGTTATGGCTTTTCAACCTCTTCCATATCGTGGATTCAGTGCTATCTATCTAATAGAACTCAAAGGGTTTTCTTTAATGGAAGCTTCTCTAATGTCAAACATGTAAAGTGTGTTGTACCGCAGGGCAGCTCTCTAGGCCCTCTACTCTTTTCTATTTTTACCAACGACCTGCCACTGGCATTAAACAAAGCATGTGTGTCCATGTATGCTGATGATTCAACCATATACGCATCAGCAACCAAAGCTAATGAAGTCACTGAAACCCTTAACTAAGAGTTGCAGTCTGTTTTGGAATGGGTGTCCAGTAATAAACTGGTCCTGAACATCTCTAAAACTAAGAGCATTGTATTTGGTACAAATCATTCCCTAAATTCTAGACCTTAGATTAATCTGGTAATTAATGGTGTGGCTTTTGAACAAGTTGAGGAGACTAAATTACTTGGTGTTACCTTAGATTGTAAACTGTTATGGTCAAAACATATAGATTAAATGGTTGTAAAGATGGGGAGAGGTCTGTCCGTAATAAAGAGATGCTCTGCTTTTTTGACACCACACTCCAAAAAGCAAGTCCTGTAGACTCTAATGTTGTCTTATCTTGATTATTGTCCAGTCGTGTGGTCGAGTGCTGCAAGGAAAGACCTAGTTAAGCTGCAGCTGGCCCAAAACAGAGCGGCATGTCTTGCTCTTCGTTGTAATCAGAGGGCTGATATAAATACTATGCATGCCAGTCTCTCTTGGTTAAGAGTTGAGGAGAGACTGACTGCATCACTTCTTCTTTTTATAAGAAACAATAATGTGTTGAAAATCCCAAATTATTTGCATAGTCAACTTACACACAGCTCTGACACACACACACTTACCCCACCAGACATGCCACCAGGGGTCTTTTCACAGTCCCCAAATCCAGAACTAATTCAAGAAATCGTACAGTATTATATGGAGCCATTATTGCATCGAACTCCGTTCCATCTCATATTGTTCAAATGAACAGAAAACCTGGTTTCAAAAAACAGATGAAGCAACACCTCACGGCACAACGCCTCTCCCCTATTTGACCTAGATAGTTTTTGTGTATGTATTGATATGTAGGCTACGTGTGCCTTTTTTATTTTATTTTTAATTGATGTAGTTCTGTCCTTGAGCTGTTCTTGTCTATTAATGTTCTGTATTATGTCATGTTTCATGTTTTGTGTGGACCCCAGGAAGAGTAGCTGCTGCTTTTGCAACAGCTAATGGGGATCCTAATAAAATACCAAATACCAAAACAATCAAGATGTATGTGGCTGTTTATCAAAGTTAGCTTGTTAACATGATAATCCTGCTTTCTGCAATAACGCTTCATGTCTTATTATATTCTATGGTGGTTAGTTGATTGCTGAAAATAAAGCAAATGCCAGTGACTTGTGCATGTGATTTGTGTTTTTTCACTGAGATATTCACAATGGTTAATAACTTTTTGCAGATACATATGCCTCCAGGCTTCTAAGAGGCAGGGGATGGGATGATATAATATTTAAGAAATATATAGACTATTCATCTCTTAGAATGCAGCCTGAGGATGGCAGCGTCTCTCCTTAGAAACCGGCTTCAGAGGAATGCAGTGTGAGGATTGAGAAATTCATGGGCCTGACTGACTTAAGCTACTGAGCCCAATTAAACCAATGTCTTTTTATCCACCAATGGCACTGAATTAAATTTAATTAAAATCAGCTCTGGATGTCTTGTCTTCCGATGAATAAATCTGCCTCTCACTCTGATCACACCCAAATCTGACAACACAAAGTACATGCAAGTGAACAAGCATCATGGAAGATTTATCATTCTCTCGGTCCCTGCCGCTCGTCTTCAATCTTAGCATCCTGTTATTCAAATGTCTCTGCTAGAGACAGTACTTGTTAGAGACTCATATTAAGGTTTGATGAATATTAGAGGGAATCAAGGGAATAAGGAGAAGTAAGTGACAGGTGAGTGAGAGAGTGCTGTTGTGACAGGGTTCAGGCAGCAGCTCAACCAGGGGGAGGACATCAATGAGCTAAATGACCATCTCTGGCCGGTGTTGTTCTAATAGTTCTTAGTGGTCATCTCCTGAGGGGAGGTTAATAGATGGCTTTCCTCCAATGGCTCCGTTCACTGTCCTCACCCCTCCCCTTGGTCGCCCCGATCATGCCAAAACAATGTGCCACACCCGCCTCACTGTGAATTTACGACTTGTTTAGATTGTGCTCATCTCCAAAGGGACCTGCCGAGCCCAGGAGGGGAGTAATTGTCAGTCTAGAGGTAGTCATAAATCAAAATATTTATTTATCTCTCTCCTACTCATTATCTGTTACCGCTCTGCTCTTGCTGCAGAGTTCCTGATACTTGCCAGAACTGTAGGCTATACAGTCTTCCTTCCTCCCCAAAGACTGAGACCTGTCTTCTTCTGAAAGATGGGAGGAGAAAATACTCTTCAAAGCTGTGATTGATTTCCTCCTTCCTCCATGGTCTGTTGCAGGCAGCTACAGGCTATTGACAGCCACTGTGGAGGAACTTCTCTCTGACTGTGTCTTAATTGAGCCGAGCACTCGGCGCGAAGGAGCCCGGCATGCTACAGGCGCTAAGAAACCCACACAATTAGGAGCTACTAATGACATGGCAAATCGGCTATTATTCCTCCCAATAACCCAGAGGGGTTTCTACATTTAGCGTTGCAAAAAAACAGTACATGAGTGACAAACTTTAGGCTGTACAAGATGAGGAAGGGAAGTGGGGTAATTATCCAATGAATGGAAATAGCCCAGTTCATAGCTGCGGGAAGTAGGGGTGCTCAGGGTACTGCAGCACCCCTTGAAAAATCAGAATAACAAAACAAATATGTATTTATTTCTCTCAAAAGTAGTGCGCTGGGCCTTTACTAGTCCTGTATTGGACCGATATAGACGTCTGACGTCTGTAGCATGGGCAAACGTATTTTTGCAGCATCTCAGGTTTGGCAAAAAAGTAGTTGTATAATTATGAACAGTATCCTGCAGGGTTTAATAGTTGGAATTGTAAGAGTTGTTGTCCTGTCCCTTTCTCTTCGATCATCATTCTAATGGAATCCAGAAAGAACAAAACCCTGTCCTCAAACATATACAGTACCAGTCAAAAGTTTGGAACACCTACTCATTCCAGGGATTTTCATTATTTTTACTATTTTCTACATTGTAGAATAATAGTGAAGATATCAAAACTATGAAATAACACATATGGAATCATGTAGTAACCATAAAATTAAACAAATCAAAATATATTTTATATTTTTGATTCTTCAAAGTAGCCAACCTTTGCCTTGATGACAGCTTTACACACTCTTGGCATTCTCTCAACCATCTTCATGAGGTAGTCACCTGGAATGCATTTCAATTAACAGGTGTGCCTTGTTAAAAGTTCATTTCCTTCTTAATGTGTTTGAGCCAATCAGTTGTGTTATGACAAGGTAGGGGTGGTATACAGACGATAGCCCTATTTAGTAAAAGACCAAGTCCATATTATGTCAAGAACAGCTCAAATAAGCAAACAGAAATGACAGGCCATCATTACTTTAAGACATAAAGGTCACTCAATCTGGAAAATGTCAAGAACTTTGAAAGTTTCTTCAAGTGCAGTCGCAAAAACCATCAAGCGCTATGATGAAACTGGCTCTCATGAGGACCGCCACAGGAAAGGAAGACCCAGAGTTACCCCTGCTGCAGAGGATAAGTTCATTAGAGTTCAAATCAAATCAAATCACATTTTATTGGTCACATGCGCCGAATACAACAGGTGCAGACATTACAGTGAAATGCTTACTTAACTGCACCTCAGATTGCAGCCCAAATCAGTTCTTCACAGAGTTCAAGTAACAGACACATCTCAACATCAACTGTTCATAGGAGACAAAGAAACCACTACTAAAGGACACCAATAATAAGAAAAGACCTGCTTGGGCCAAGAAACACGAGCAATAGACAGTATACCGGTGGAAATCTGTCCTTTTGGTCTGATGAGTCCAAATTTGAGAGTTTTGGTTCCAACCACCGTGTCTTTGGGAGACGCAGAGCAGGTGAACGGATGATCTCTGCATATGTGGTTCCCACCATGAAGCATGGAGGAGGAGGTGTGATGGTTTGGGGGTGCTTTGCTTGTGACACTGTTGGTGATTTATTTAGAATGCAAGGCACACTTAACCAGCATGGCTACCACAGCATTCTGCAGCGATATGCCATCCCATCTGGTTTGGGCTTAGTGGGACTATCATTTGTTTTTCAACAGGACAATGCCCCAACACACCTCCAGGCTGTGTAAGGGCTATATGACCAAGAAGGAGAGTGAGGGTTTGCTGCATCAGATGACCTGGCCTCCACAAGGGTGGCTACTTTGAAGAATCTCAAATATAAAATATATTTTGATTTGTTTAACACTTTTTTGGTTACTACATGATTACATGTGTGTTATTTCTTAGTTTTGATGTCTTCACTATTATTCTACAATGTAGAAAATAGTCAAAATAAAGAAAAACCCTTGAATGAGTAGGTGTGTCCAAACTTTTCACTGGTACAGTACATCAAAAGGTGCAAAGTTATGGACAAAGACTCAAAACATCCACATCAAATTAAATATTTTTCTTGATAAAATAACATGGAAAACAACCACTTTTTGTTCAGTATTAATTTACCATGCTTACAAACCACTTAATGTAAATGTGTATTACTGTATTGTACATAGGCTGGTCATCTAGGTTTGTACTTGTAGACTTTCCATCACCATGAAGAAAAATAATGCACAATACAGTAATTCCTTGAGACATCAAGTGGTTTGTGATGATGTGGCTCAGTTAGTAGAGCATGGCGCTTGCAAGCTAGGGTTGTGGGTTTGATTCCCACAGGAGACCAATACGAAAAAGTATGTAAATGTACATGTACAGTCGTGGTCAAAAGTTTTGAGAATGACACAAATACTAATTTTCACAAAGTCTGCTGCCTCAGTTCTCAAAACCTTTGACCACGACTGTATGCACTCACTACTGTAAGTTGCTCTAGAAAGAGCATCTACTAAAATGTAAAAGGAATTAATATACCATTTGAGTTTTCACATATAAATAAGTTGCATTTGGAAGTATTTCAAGGAACTGGAAAACATATATCAAGCATTATATATATATATTTTTTACAAATATTATCAGATTAACTGTTTTGTGCAGATAATTATCAGACTCAAGTTACAAATACATTTTTTCACGAAGTAATGGCCTTTACTATCATGTATTAGCGAACGATATAGACGTCTTCAGCGTGGGCAATTCAAATTTTTTTGCATCGTACAAACACCCCCCCCCCAAAGCCCCCCCCCACCTCAGTGGTCGGCACAGCACCGCCACCCCATAACGTCTTCCCGCGGCTATGGCCCAGTGTGTTTATATTCTGTTTAGCTTAATCCTCCCCTGAGACTGATAAATAGACCTAATCCTTTTCCATTAGTTATTACCTTTCTTTGACACAATGCTGTGAAATTAGCTCAGTTGGAAGAGCATGGCGTTTGCGTTCGATTCCCACGGGGGGCCAGTATGAAAATGTATGCACTCACTAACTGTAAGTCGCTCTGGATAAGAGCGTCTGCTAAATGACTGAAATGTAAAATGTAAATTAGGGGAGTGTTAATACTGGGACGGTGGGACTGTCACATGAAAGCGTTTGGAGCTGCTGCTTTGTTTTGTTACATTCAATTGAAAAGTCAACCGTGCGACTAAGCCTCCTAATAAGTCTCTCTCTCTCACTCCTCAGAACCAGGATGCAGAGGAAGTCCTCTATGACAGCCAATTTGGTGAGTCTCATTGATTATTCTCCATTCAGCTAGAAATGGTTCAATAGGAAGGACCACTTTTAAAGGTCCAGTAAGTATGAATTTATTCAGCTGTTTGCTAATCTAATCTTCTGAAATGTCTCACTTGATTCCACCAATATTGCATACATTATGATTGCACTGTACAATACCCTTTTACCTATTGTTATAAGACAATGTACAAAATGAATGTGAAACAACGGAACTCCCCACTTCCTGAATCAGAAGCCCATAGGGGGTGAAAATGAAAACCAAACCCAGTTGCAATCCCTTGCAGAGTTAGTCAAACAACTGGGCAGTGAAATAGGAAATCAACTTGCTGCTAGTCTAGCAGGGGCTGCTCCAAGCACTTTCAAGCCCATAGCACAAATACCTGATTGGTCAAAGGTCAACCTAATTCTGAAGTCAGACGTCAGAGAACCACCACTTTAGGGGTGATAGCACAGACCGGTGCACAGTGACTGAATGGCAAGAAATGATGCAAGCTCACCTGAAAAAGAAGGGATGCAGTATATCAGAACAGGTGCAAGATATACAGGACAGGCTAATGGGGCGGTCTAAAGACATAGTCAGGATTGGTGTCACGCCCTGGCTCTGGGGACTCTTATATGTTGAGCCAAGGTGTTAGTTTCTATGTGTAGTGTCTATGTTTTGTTTTCTATGTGTTCTTTTCTAGATTGTGTGTTTCTGTGTTTTGTTATTGTTATAGTACTCAATAAAAGATGTACGCATTTCACGCTGCGCCTTGGTCCACTCATTACGACAATCGTGACAGAAGATCCCACCATAACAGGACCAAGCAGCGTGTCCAGGAGCAGACAGCCTGGACTTGGGAGGAGATCTTGGACGGGCAGGGATCCTGGACTTGGGAGGAAATCCAGGCCGGAATGGATCGGCGTCCGTGGGAGGAGACGGTGGAGGCGCGCCATAGAGAGGAGCAGCGGCGCCAACCGTGCCGACGTCGGACACGCAAGAGGCAACCCCAATAAATGTTTTGGGGGGGGGGCACACGGCATGGACGACGGGGCTGCTGGAGGCAGCTACAGGGCGAGTTTGTGGATTAGGAGAGGAGGCCACCGGGTTTGGGGGGCTGGAAGGGAGGTTGGCGGAGCCTAGAGGTAGAGCAGAGCCAACTCCCCGTACTCAGGCTAGGCAGCGTGAGACTGGGCAGGTTCCGAGGTATGCGGAGCTGCGTACTGTGCCGCGAGTGGTCCGGCACAGTCCTGTACGTCCTGTGCTAGCACCACGCACGTGTCGTGCTAAGGTGGGCATGCAGCCAGGACGGAGTGTGCCAGCTCAACGCTCGTGGCCTCCAGTACCCCTCCTCGGTCCCGGATATCCTGCGCCAGTGCCACGTGCTGTAGTGCCAGTACGAGTACACAGCCCTGTACGTCCTGTGCTGATGCCTCACACAGAGTGTGTAAAAATAGGCATTCAGCCAGGACGGGTTGTGTCAGCTCTTCGCTCCAGACCTCCAGTCCGTCTCCACAGCCCGGTCCGGCCTGTTCCTGTTCCCCGCACCAAGCCTGTGATGCGCGTCGCCAGCCCGGCCCGGCCTGTTCCTGCCCCTCGCACCAAGCCTGTGGTGCGCGTCGCCAGCCCAGCCCGGCCTGTTCCTGCCCCTCGCACCAAGCCTGTGGTGCGCGTCGCCAGCCCGGCCCGGCCTGTTCCTGCCCCTCGCACCAAGCCTGTGGTACGCGTCGCCAGCCCGGCCCGGCCTGTTCCTGCTCCCCGCACCAAGGCAGTGGTGCGCGTCGTCAGCCCGGTCCGGCCCGTTCCTGCTCCTCGCACCAAGCCTGTGGTGCGCGTCGCCAGCCCGGTCCAGCCCGTCCCTGCTCCCCGCACCAAGCCTGTGGTGCGCGTCGTCAGTCCGGCACAGCCCGTGCCTGTTTCACCGGTGCCTGGTCAGGTACCGGTCAGCTGCTCCACACCGGAGCCTAATCAATCCGCTCCACTGATGTCCAGTCCAGCTCCAGCCAGCGGGACCAGACCAGGGGCGCTACGGGGGGGGGGTAGTTAGAGGGTGGTGGTCACGCCCGGAGCCGGATCCGCCTCCGAGGCGGAATGCCCACCCGGCCCCTCCCCTGTTGGGTTTAGTTGGCGCGGTCGCAGTCCGCGCCTTTGGGGGGGAGTACTGTCACGCCCTGGCTCTGGGGACTCTTATATGTTGAGCCAGGGTGTTAGTTTCTATGTGTAGTGTCTATGTTTTGTTTTCTATGTGTTCTTTTCTAGATCGTGTGTTTCTGTGTTGGCCGGGGTGGTTCCCAATCGGAGGCAGCTGTGTCTTGTTGTCTCTGATTGGGAACCATACTTAGGCAGCCTGTTGTGCACTTGTCATTTGTGGGATCTTGTTCCGTGTAGGTTTGTGTTTATGACCGAGGACTTCACGTTTCGTTTTGTTGTTTTGTTATTGTTATAGTACTCAATAAAAGATGTACGCATTTCACGCTGCGCCTTGGTCCACTCATTACGACGATCGTGACAATTGGGCTCCGTGGAAACCCCCTCGTTAACATAAACCGAGACCCTGAAGCCATATACAATATCCTGAGGCAGCACTTTGGAGAGGAAATCTCATTCACAATTCCATTAGGATACTTCTATGAAACCTTCCAAGATAGTCAGAGAGCTGCTTGGATTATTGGGTCAGACTAAACAAATTAATTGACCTTGCCAATGAGTGCTTGCAAAGACAGGGAAAAAGAGTGGATGATCCAGGTCATTAGGTGACAATGATGTTTGTAAAGCACTGCCCTGACCCAGCACTATACGTGCACTAACAGTGATCAGGCTTCATTGAACAAAGTGATTTCTCTCCTGGAAAAGCTTCTCTCAACCCAGGAACAGAATCAAAGGAGAACTTCGGCCAAAAAGCCACAAACTAATACATCAGCTGGCCCCTGTAGAATTTGTAAGGCTCAGACCATTAAGCTTTTCACTTGTGAGTTCCAAATATCTATAACGGTCGCCCCAGCGTTAGTTTTTTTATGCCCGTGATGTCAGAATACACTCACTGTTCCAAAATGTGATTGTTACGCAACAGGACAGTTAACCCGCACTGCCCTTAAACCAAGGCACGCTGCCTGCTAACTATCTATAAACTATGTTTCAACTTGTCAATTTCAAACTTTTCTACCAAGTTAGATTTTCTAACAACAGTTTAAATTGAGGTGTGTTCCGCCTCCTCATTAATTCACATATGAAGTAGCCCATTTCACTGTTGCGGACAATTTATGTTTCACGAGAGCCCAAGCACTTCCCCAGTTTTTCCCCAGATCAAGTATGAAGACATTGCACATCTTTAGTCAGAACAGGCCTTGCACAAACTTTTTCCCCCTGGCACATTGTCTGGCTGGAGCCCGCATTGCCTTCATTGTTGTTTTCCTTACAAATAATAACTTTGGACATGTGTACATTCCTGTCAAAGTAAGTGCCTTATTTTCTGTATATCGTGTTTTCGTTTATACTGTAGCATACCGTATGTACAGTGCGTTCTGAAAGTATTCCGACCCCTTCACTTTTCCACATTTTGTTACGTTACAGCCTTATTCCAAAATTGATTACATAGTTTTTTTCCCTCATCAATCTACACACAATACCCCATAATGACAAAGCAAAACAGTTGTTATGTTTGCAAATGTATTTTTAAAAAACCCGGAAATATCACATTTACATAAGTATTCAGACCCTTTACTGAGCACTTTGTTGAAGCACCTTTGGCAGCGATTACAGCCTCAAGTCTTCTTGGGTATGATGCTACAAGCTTGGCAGACCTTTATTTGGGTATTTTCTCACATTCTTCTCTACAGATCCTCCCAAGCTCTGTTAGGTTGGATGGGGAGCGCCGCTGCACAGCTATTTCCAGGTCTCTCCAGAGATGATTGATCGGGTTCAAGTCCGGGCTCTGGCTGGGCCACTCAAGGACATTCAGAGACTTGTCCCGAAGCCACTCCTGTGTTGTCTTGGCTGTGTGCTTAGGGTCATTGTCCTGCTGGAAGGTGAACTTTCGCCCCAGTCTGAGGATCCTGACTAGTCTTCCAGTCCCTGCCACTGTAATTTGCTCTGTTCATCTTTCCCTCGATCCTGACTATTCTCCCAGTCCCTGCTGCTGAAGAACATCCCCACAGCAAGATGCTGCCACCACCATACTTCACCGTAGGGATGGTGCCAGGTTTCCTCCAGACATGACGCTTAGCATTCAGGCCAAAGAGTTCAATCTTGTTTCTCATGGTCTGAGAGTCTTTAGGTACCTTTTGGCAAACTCCAAGCGGGCTGTCATGTGCCTTTTACTGAGGAGTGGCTTCCGTCTGGCCACTCTACCGTAAAGGCCTGATTGGTGGGGTGCTATAGGGATGGTTCTCCTTCTGGAAGGTTCTCCCATCTCCACAGAGGAACTCTAGAGCTCTGACAGAGTGACCATTGAGTTCTCGTTCACCTTCCTGACCAAGGCCCTTCTCCCCCGATTGCTCAGTTTGGCCAGGCGGCCAGCTCTAGGAAAAGTCTTGGTGGTTCCAAATGTCTTCCATTTAAGAATGATGGAGGCCAGTGTGTTCTTGGGGACCTTCGATGCTGAAGAAATGTTTTGGTACCCTTCCCATTTACATTTACATTTTAGTCATTTAGCAGACGCTCTTATACAGAGCGACTTACAGTTAGTGAATACATATATATATATTTTTTATACTGGCCCCCCGTGGGAATTGAACCCACAACCCTGGCGTTGCAAACGCCATGCTCTATCAACTGAGCTACATCCCTGCCGGCCATTCCCTCCCCTACCCTGGACGACGCTGGGCCAATTGTGCGCCGCCCATGAGTCTCCTGGTCGCGGTCGGCTGCGACAGAGCCTGGATTCGAACCAGGATCTCTAGTGACACAGTTAGCACTGCGATGCAGTGCCTTAGACCACTGCGCCACTCAGATCTGTGCTTCGACACAATCCTGTCTCGGAGCTCTACGGACAATTCCTTCGACCTCATGGCTTGGTTTCTGCTCTGATATGCACTGCCAACTGTGGGACCTTATATAGACAGGTGTGTGCCTTTCCAAATAATGTCCAATCAATTGAATTTACCGCAGGTGGACTCCAATCAAGTTGTAGAAACATCTCAAGGATGATAAATAGAAACAGGATATACCTGAGCTCAATTTTTTGTCTCATAGCAAAGGGTCTGAATACTTATGTAAATAAGGTATTTCCGTTTTTTATTTGTAGTAAATTTGCTAGCATTTTTAAAAACCTGTTTTTGCTTTGTCATTATGGGGTGTTGTGTGTAGATTGATGAGGAAAAAAGATAATAACAAAATGTGGAAAAAGTGAAGTGGTCAGAATACTTTCTGAATGTACTGCATGTATGGAGCATAATGTAATCTCAGCAAAAAAAGAAACGTCCCTTTATCAGGACCCTGTCTTTCAAAGATAATTCGTAAAAATCAAAATAACTTCACAGATCTTAATTGTAAAGGGTTTAAACACTGTTTCCCATGCTTGTTCAATCAACCATAAACAATTAATGAACATGCACCTTTGGAACGGTCGTTAAGACACTAATAGCTTACAGACGGTAGGGAATTAAGGTCACAGTTATGAAAACTTAGGACTCTAAAGAGACCTTTCTACTAACTTTTCTACTGACTCTGAAAAACACCAAAAGAAAGATGCCTAGGGTCCCTGCTCATCTGCATGAACGTGCCTTAGGCATGCTGCAAGGAGGCATAAGGATTGCAGATGTGGCCAGGGCAATAAATTGTAATGTCCGTACTGTGAGATGCCTAAGACAGCGCTACAGGGAGACAGGACGGACAGCTGATCATCCTCGCAGTGGCAGACCACATGTAACAACACCTGCACAGGATCGGTACATCCGAACATCACACCTGCGGGACAGGTACAGGATGGCAACAACAAATACCAGAGTTACACCAGGAACGCACAATCCCTCCATCAGTGCTCAGACTGTCCGCAATACGTTGAGAGAGGCTGGACTGAGGGCTTGTAGGCCTGTTGTAAGGCAGGTCCTCACTAGACATCACCGGCATCAACATCGCCTATGGGCACAAACCCACCGTCGCTGGACCAGACAGGACTGGCAAAAAGTGCTCTTCACTGACGAGTCGCGGTTTTGTCTCACTAGGGGTGATGGTCAGATTCGCGTTTATCGTTGAAGGAATGAGCGTTACACTGAGGCCTGTACTCTGGAGCGGGATCGATTTGGAGGTGGAGGGTCCGTCATGGTCTGGGGCGGTGTGTCACAGCATCATCGGACTGAGCTTGTTGTCATTGCAGGCGATCTCAACGCTGTGCGTTACAGGGAAGACATCCTCCTCCCTCATGTGGTACCCTTCCTGCAGGCTCATCCTGACATGACCCTCCAGCATGACAATGCCACCAGCCATACTGCTCGTTCTATGCGTGATTTCCTGCAAGACAGGAATGTCAGTGTTCTGCCATGGCCAGCGAAGAGCCTGGATCTCAATCCCATTGAGCACGTCTGGGACCTGTTGGATCGGAGGGTGAGAGCTAGGGCCATTCCTCCAAGAAATGTCCGGGAACTTGCAGGTGCCTTGGTGGAAGGGTGGGGTAACATCTCACAGCAAGAACTGGCAAATGTGGTGCAGTCCGTGAGGAGGAGATGCACTGCAGTACTTAATGCAGCTGGTGGCCACACCAGATACTGACTGTTACTTTTGATTTTGCCCCCCCCCCCCCCCCCCCTTTGTTCAGGGACACATTATTCAATTCCTTTTAGTCACATGTCTGTGGAACTTGTTCAGTTTATGTCTCAGTTGTTGAATCTTGTTATGTTCATACAAATATTTACACATGTTAAGTTTGCTGAAAATGAACATAGTTGACAATGAGAGGACATTTCTTTTTTTGCTGAGTTTATTTACTGTTTTATTCACGTTTTCAAGTACTGGTGAAAAATGATGCATTCCAATTCTTGCATAGATTGTAATGGTATTTATCGTATAAACTTCTCCTGTGTTTGCCCTCATTTATTGATCAATCTCCCATCATAGTAATATTTCCTGAATCATATCCCCCCACGATACCTTCCACCATTTCTACCCCCCATGGACTTGAAACCCCCACCCCCAACAAATAAAATGATTGTTTATGGAATGAGTTTAGATGTGGATGTGTTCCGTGTCATTTATCTTTTACATTGAAAGGTGAAATTAAGGAATAAAGTTGTGAAGACCTTTATTTCCCATCAATACAAAACATTGTTTAGATGCTTTTCAGACAACAATTCTGTTTAGACGCGTTGTGTGCATCATACGTTCTGTTGCTACTGTTCCAATCACATATTTGCGATGGTACGCTGCAGGGACCACTCAACAATGATCACAAATATGTGATAGTATGCGTCAAAGGGTTAAACTTAGTCCCACTGCTTAAAGGAGGGCGTATGCTTCAAGTGTCACATGACAGGCCACAGAGGCTTTGAATGTCCAGCAAGAAAACGAGTTGTAGAGGCAACTGCCGAGGCTCCCCTGGGCCCGCTTTAAACAAACATGCTCACTCCAAGAGGGGGGCAGTGTGGGCGAACATGTTACACCCTCACAGATCACCATAGATACAAAGACTGAAAACACCATGAAAACCGAGGCAATTTATCAGAACATTTTATGTTCCAGTAATAGTGCAATAGAAGTAGTAGAACTTCAAGCTCTGATAGACAGTGGGGCTATGACCTGCATGTTAAGTGAGTCAGCTGAAGAAACACTTCTGAGATGTAACGTGATAAAACCAGAGTCTAGAAAGCCAATTCAAGTAGTTATTGTAGGCTGTTGGGGCAAACAGGCGCACAGCCTAAATATAAATATGACTTGAACATTGATCTTTTAGATTGCAAGATGGCAGTGTCTGTTTTAGTTGTACCTGGACAGACAGTTGGATTGAACAGCATAAAACACATGATGCAAAAGGTTAAGAAAACAAATTGGTATTGGGACAGCCTTTCCAAACCTGCCGAAGAAGATTCACATGGACTTTTACTCAGCATGCTAGCAAACGTGAACCGCTGGCACGGTGACAAGATACCAGACAAAGTGGGAACTGTAGTGCTCAAGCAGAGTGTGACTCATGCCTCAGCATAAACGTTTAGTCTGGGGAAAACTGAAAGAAAAGGTGCCTCTATCAGTTGGTAGTACTGTAGTCGTAGAGGCCACTACAGCGTGATCTGCACCAAGAAATATCCTAGTAGGACGCACTGTATGTCCTTTGAGGGTTGGCAAGTGGGTCCCTATGAAAGTGATCAACATGTTGAACCGCCCTATTGTTCTCCGCCGTAACACCAAGCTGGCTGATGTGCACCCATGACTAGCCCTAGAAGACCTAGAGCTCTACGCCAGCCATGTTGAGGGCCCCAGTAAGGTCCAGTCTGCTGTTCAGAATGTCAAGCCGGGGAAGAATGTTCAGTGAGTGGGGAAATGGCAAAGAAGGAGTATCTATAAAAGTTGAAAGAGCTAGGCTTAACAAAAGTTGACATAGAGTCCTGTGAAGTGTCTGACACGTGGAAAGGAAAACTAGTGGACCTGATTGCTCAGTATGAAGGCATCTTCTCCAGGGACCGACTTGATTGTGTGAAAGCGAAGAACATAATCCACCGGATCCGAGTGAAAGATGAGAATCCTTTCAGGCTGCCGTACAGGAGGGTTCCACCATCCGACTACCAGAAACTGAGGCAGACGTTGAAGGAGATGGAGGAGCGGAGCATCATCCGTAAGTCCAGTAGTGAGTGGGCCTCCCTCCTCGTCCTGGTTTGGAAGCCGTCAGGAGATTTGAGAATTTGCACTGATTTCAGATTTCAGATTGAACCAGAGGACAGAGAAAGATGCGTACCAATTGCCCCATCAAGCCGATGCTCTCGCTGCTTTGGGAAGGAACTGCTTCTTCAGTATTATGGATTTGACTTCGGGATTCTACAACATCCCCATACATGAAGATGTAAGTACACAGCATGCACATCACCTGCAGGGTTATTTGAGTACAACAGAATGGCTCAGGGGTTATGTAACAGCCCAGCAACATTCGGCAGAATGATGACCTCAATCTTCAGCGACCAGAACTACTTGACCCTCCTGTGTTACTTGGATGATCTCCTGGTTTTCGGGAAGAGTGAGGAGGAAGCCCTGGACCTTCAGAGTTCATCCAGGAAGCGTTCAAACTGTCAGTCAAGATCCAAAGTGGCGAGATCCTGGCTCAAGTCTCTCCTGAAGGAGTGAAAGCAGTTTTGGAATCCTGTCTGGAGTGGGATGCATGTGTGCCAGTGCGCAACTTCCAATTAGCCCAGTATTCTGCCAGCATCCTTCAGCATGAAGGGGGATGGCTGCTCTTCCAGTCCTTTCTTCTGACGCGATACAGAGAAAACAGAAGGCGGACCAGGTGCTGGCCCGGGTGGCATACTTCATTGAGAGGAGGAGGAGACCTTCGCGGAGAGAGAGAGCTCATGAGACTGCCCAAGTGTTGATAATGCTGAAGCATTGGGATAAACTCTAAATCAAGGATGGCATTCTCTATCGAAGATCTAAGGACAGAGTTGGCAAGAAGAAGCACCAGATGGTAGTGCCAGACTCCCTTAACCCTCCCGTTGTCCTAGGGTCAAAATGACCCGCCACTGTGTTGAACCAACTTTATTTAATTTTTATATTTTTTGGATCATTTGTGAGAAGGAGGCAGTGATATTTTCTTTAAAGTCTCACTGCCTCCCCACAAATGATCCCAAAAATATATGTTTTTAATAAAGTTGGTTCAACACAGTGGCGGGTCATTTTGACCCTAGGACAATGGGAGGGTTAAAGTCATCGTTCTGAGAGGAACCCACGACGAAGCCGGCCACTAAGGCCAGACTAGAGCCCTCCATCTGGTGCGTCAAAGGTTCTTCTGGACTGGGATGGACGGGGAAGTGAAGAAGTATGTCTCCTACTGTAAGCTCTTTATGGTTGGCAAGACA
This sequence comes from Coregonus lavaretus, assembly GCF_964263955.1. NCBI lineage: Eukaryota > Metazoa > Chordata > Actinopteri > Salmoniformes > Salmonidae > Coregonus > Coregonus lavaretus. The sequence continues at coordinate 2,673,355 of NC_140013.1, read as the reverse complement.
CTGGAGCCAGAGGCTAGGGCACTGTTGGAATCTATACAGACCAGCACAGCATTGGAACTGGTGTGGATAGACTTATGGTCAGCAGAATGAAGGAATGGAGAGAGCGTTGATGTACTCGTCATCACAGATCATTTTATGAAGCTGGCACATGTGTTTCCTTGCCCGATGCAGACAGCAACGGTGGTTGCCCAGAAGTTATGAAACCAGTTATTCTGTGTCTATGGTTTTCTCCAGTGGATCCACTCAAACAAAGGAGCGAACTGTGTGAGACCCTTAACCGCAGAATTGCTACAAGTGTCAGGAGTCAAAAAGTCCCATACCACTCCATATCATCCAATGGGCAATGGTCAGACGGAAAGATTCAACCTCACGCTCAGTAACATGATCCGGTCGTTGCCAGCGAGAGCAAAAGAAAAAAGGCCCCAGATGACACAGACGCACACCTTCTCGTACAACTGTACCACACACGAAATGACAGGATTTGTGCCGTTCTAACCTGATGTTCGGCCAAGTTCCACGGCTATCAGTGGACATCGTGTTTGGAAGCACCTTGAGGAACGAAGACGTGTTGACTCATGACGAGTATGTCGACTTGTTCCAAAAGGACCTGCGAGAGGCTGTCAGGATCGCCCAAGCCAACACCACTGAAGCTCAGAAAAAGCAAGGCAGTATAACAAGAGTGTGAAAGGTACTGCCCTGGAGATTGGAGATTGGCAAAACGAAAGGAAATGGGAAATGGAAAACTTGCCAAATTGTGGTATTCAACGGTCTATGTGATCACTTGGAAAGACCCCTGTGCACAGCTACAGAGTCAAAGATCCTACTACCAAGAAGAGTAAGATAGTTTGTCGAAACTTCATACTGCCAGTGAACTACCTGATGGTGGGACAAACAGACGAGGTGTCCACAGTCGCCTCTAATGGAGGACATAAACGCAGAAAGCGGTGACGAAAGACCGGTATTCGATATGGATAAGGATTCAAAGGATCAAAGGACTGAGGGGCCCACGGAAGCTGAAGCCCCAAGATCTTAGGGACTGGAAGATGGAGTAAACATGAGAGAAGCCGATCCTCCAAGTCCAAGGGAGGACATCATCTCCGGACATGCAGCTAGCTCGAGCACAGGGAGCTCCTCAAGGATGCCTAGTGATGATTCAAGTGATCTTTCTGAAGATGACACAAGTAGAAAAGGGACGTCAGTGAGCAGTCTAGATGGCGTCAGCAGTAGAAGTGCATCAGTCAGCGGCTCTGGATGCATAAGATCTACTAAGAAGAGAATGAGTAACCAGAGAGAGGAAGAGCACAGAAACAGCAAGACGGCTGAGCTCACTGATACAGTCCTGAGACCTAGTGAAGGCACCTTGAGAACTCGAACTGGAAGAGTTGTGAAGCCTGTCAGAAGACTTTGAGTCAATGAGTCAAGTGATCGCTGAGCCTGACAAAAGAGAGCATCTTGCTGCCCTGATTCAAGTCCTATCAACTTTTGTTGAAGTGTAGGCCTAAGTGACAGAACCCCCAGTGAAACATAGAGGCCCAGAGGATAGATCAATAGAGAAATAGATCTTTAAAAAATAAGTCAATAGATTAAGGGAACTTCAAATACTTTATTAGAGGGTCATAGTTTACAGTGGGGAAAAAAAGTATTTAGTCAGCCACCAATTGTGCAAGTTCTCCCACTTAAAAAGATGAGAGAGGCCTGTAATTTTCATCATAGGTACACGTCAAATATGAGAGACAAATTGTGGAAAAAAATTCCAGAAAATCACATTGTAGGATTTTTAAGGAATTTATTTGCAAATTATGGTGGAAAATAAGTATTTGGTCACCTACAAACAAGCAAGATTTCTGGCTCTCACAGACCTGTAACTTCTTCTTTAAGAGGCTCCTATGTCCTCCACTCGTTAACTGTATTAATGGCACCTGTTTGAACTTGTTATCAGTATAAAAGACACCTGTCCACAACCTCAAACAGTCACACTCCAAACTCCACTATGGCCAAGACCAAAGAGCTGTCAAAGGACACCAGAAACAAAATTGTAGACCTGCACCAGGCTGGGAAGACTGAATCTGCAATAGGTAAGCAGCTTGGTTTGAAGAAATCAACTGTGGGAGCAATTATTAGGAAATGGAAGGCATACAAGACCACTGATAATCTCCCTCGATCTGGGGCTCCACGCAAGATCTCACCCCGTGGGGTCAAAATGATCACAAGACCGGTGAGCAAAAATCCCAGAACCACACGGGGGGACCTAGTGAATGACCTGCAGAGAGCTGGGACCAAAGTAACAAAGCCTACCATCAGTAACACACTACGCTGCCAGGGACATAAATCCTGCAGTGCCCTGCTTAAGCCAGTACATGTCCAGGCCTGTGCTAGAGTGCATTTGGATGATCCAGAAGAGGATTGGGAGAATGTCATATGGTCAGATGAAACCAAAATAGAACTTTTTGGTCAAAACTCAACTCGTCGTGTTTCGAGGACAAAGAATGCTGAGTTGCATCCAAAGAACACCATACCTACTGTGAAGCATGGGGGTGGAAACATCATGCTTTGGGGCTGTTTTTCTGCAAAGGGACCAGGACGACTGATCCGTGTAAAGGAAAGAATGAATGGGGCCATGTATCATGAGATTTTGAGTGAAAACCTCCTTCCATCAGCAAGGGTATTGAAGATGAAACGTGGCTGGGTCTTTCAGTATGACAATGATCCCAAACACACCGCCCGGGCAACGAAGGAGTGGCTTCGTAAGAAGCATTTCAAGGTCCTGGAATGGCCTAGCCAGTCTCCAGATCTCAACCCCATAGAAAATCTTTGGAGGGAGTTGAAAGTCCGTGTTGCCCAGCGACAGCCCCAAAACATCACGCTCTAGAGGAGATCTGCATGGAGAAAGGGCCAAAATACCGTGTGTGAAAACCTTGTGAAGACTTACAGAAAACGTTTGACCTGTGTCATTGCCAACAAAGGGTATATAACAAAGTATTGAGAAACTTTTGTTATTGACCAAATACTTATTTTCCACCATAATTTGCAAATAAATTCATAAAAAATCCTACAATGTGATTTTCTGGATTTTTTTTCCTCATTTTGTCTGTCATAGTTGACGTGTACCTATGATGAAAATTACAGGCCTCTCTCATCTTTTTAAGTGGGAGAACTTTCACAATTGGTGGCTGACTAAATACTTTTTTTCCCCACTGTATATGTATAAGGGCATATTTCTACCTGCCAACGTTTCTTTGCTGTCCTTCTGGACGACTTTAGGACAAGGTTACCCGTGGAGGAAAAAGTCTTACCTTATGCCTTAAAGTTTGCCGAAATGAAGAAGGGGTAAGTGTAGGAGAGTTAAAATGGTTATTACATCAAACTTCAAATTCCTGTCCTGACTTTTCATAATACCATTGCTGATCTACATAAAAGCCCAAAAAGACAGCCGTGGTGTTGCTCTTCATTTCTTGGTTCTTCTGTGGTACATACAGTGCATTCGGAAAGTATTCAGACCCCTTGACTTTTTCCAAATGTTGTTGCATTACAGCCTTATTCTAAAATTTATTAAATAGTTTATTCCCCTCATTTTTCGCTTTGTCATTATGGGGTATTGTGTGTAGATTGATGAGGAATTTTAAAAATGTAATCCATTGTAGAATAAGGCTGTAACGTAACAAAATGTGGAAAAGGGGAAGGGGTCTGAATAATTTCCGAATGCACTTCATAAAGACCATTACATATGCTACAATGCTCCCTTATTCCCCATCATTGTTAAATGAGGGGTTTTTGAGAGACATCCTGTAGTGTGGTAGAGATTCAAGCCTCTCCCAGCTGTGTAGACATAGTGCATTTGGGAAGTATTCAGACCCCTTGACCTTTTCCACATTTTGTTACGTTACAGCCTTTTTCAAAAATTGATTAAATAGTTTTCCCCTCATCAATCTACACACAATACCCCATAATGACAAAGCAAAAACTTTTTTTTATAAATATTTGCAAATGTATACAAATTAAATAAACAGAAATATAAAATGTACATAAGTATTCAGACCCTATACATTATTGAAGCACCTTTGGCAGCATAAAATGTGGAAAAAGTCAAGGGGTCTGAATACTTTCAGAATGCACTGTATATAGGATAAATTGGTCCTGTGAAAGGGCATAATGAGAACTGTTTGATGTTAAACTATCTTATTAAAGAAGGATACTGTGGCGCGGAAACCCTGGAAAGTTAAATGAACCCAATAGAGCTTTGCACTTGTTCGCCATTCAATGGAGTTCTCCTCTTATTCATTTGATGGCAGCAGACATTTCATAAGTAGAGCGAGTGGAGGGATCGGATGTTTACCTTTCATGCTTGAGAGCTTTAATACAATAGCAGAGTTCTCCGATTGAGGGGAGGGCTCCAGGAAGCCGCCAAGGAGTTTTGGAGGGGAAACTCTGGACCTCTGCCGGCTTGCTCACTCAACTGGGTCATGGCGGAAACAAAAGTAGACGAAAGCAAGTTTATAATGCCCTAATTTGGCACGTTAGCCGAGTGGAAATGCACACAGACACTGTTATCTGAACAAATCAAGCTATCTGGCACTGCCATTGTAATTTGCTCTGTCACACCAGGGAGGCGAAGGATATTGTTTGTGGGGTTGGAATTCAAGAAACTGCTAAATGCAGGGTCGCAACTTTCACTGGGGACGGGGGGTCATGTCCCCCCCACATCCTGACATTGCATTTTTGTCCCCCCCAGTTTTATCATTGCAATGTGATACAAAAAGCGTCAACAGTCTGCTTTAGGACCATGCAGACACCTCCGAGCGGTCGGGTAGGCTGTTTGGAGTGTTCAGCCGGTTTGGATTTTGGACTGCACGGATACCACAGAGCGGGCTGATAGGACGTGTGAAGGCAAAGCTTCTGGAATGCTGGCTGGACCAGCACGGGAGAGTTGAGCAAAGTTCAGTGTGTATGTGTTGCGCTCTTTCACCGAGTTGTAAAAGCAAGCAGAGCAGAATCTGGCTACTCTTTAGTTGACTGATGTAGCTGGCAAGGTATCTGCTGTTTAACTTAACAGAAAAAAACGAGTGTTTATTCGCAGTGCTGAGCTAGTATTGTAACTGACATGTAACGTTAGCTAATGTTTCATCCCCTCTCAACTGAGGTGAATGAATAAGCTACACTAGCTAGTATCTACTACAGTGAAGTAATCTCTAGACTGTAATCTGTCAGATAGCGATATGAGTTGGCTATTATTACTATCTAACAGCTGTTGTTTGAACGGAAATGTTTTGTCCCGTTTCAGAAGTAAATTAACTTGGCTAGCTTTCGCCAGTTGATGTACAGTTCGAGAGAGAGCTGGCCAAAAGTTGGCTAACGTTAGCTATTATTTTTGCCTCAATCACACAAGACCTGAATCAAACGATGAACCCATCGGCCAAACAATTGATGATTGAAATTCTGAAGTTTTTTCAGTGCGATGTGAGTTTTATTAGTCAGTATGTAACATTATTGATCTGTCAGTTTCCCTAACTAATTCCCTACTTTACACCCTGACACAGTAATAAACAGCTCTAACGTTACAGGCTTCACTGTCATGGTGGACAGTAGAGGTCTGCGCGGGACTGATTTCTTCATCCCGCTCCCACCCACACCAGCTGGCTTTCTGTCCAACTCCCACCCGCTACCGCAAGAACTGGTCCAAAACCCAACCGCAGTCCCGCAATATTATTTTAGGCGTATGTGACGCAGCTCACTTGCCAGCCATGGTCCCAGCAATTTTGCACCTTTATAGGTAATATCAAATGCACAGAAATAACTTAAGAAATAGGTTAAATTTCCAGAGATTCTCACATGGCCCTTATATTGTATAACTGGGCTATATCAGCCAATATGCTAGATGTAGTTTGAAGAGAGCAGAGTTGGAGAGACTTGCACATTCTCTTTAGCTATTTTTATAGCCTACCTTTTAGGAGTGGGAAGATTTTCAGACGGAGAAATGTGGGTGATGAATATTTAGGCGTATTTCTAGGCAATGTAGTAAACTATAGGCTAATCATAGGCCTATTTAGGAAGTACATTTCCTTGGAAAGATAACTGCCCCGTGCTTCTCCGCCCATGCATAGGCTATAGCCTGGTCTATTTAATTGAGACCATACGCGCACCTGATCTCGCAGGTATGGCTACTGAACTGGAAGCAGCAAGAATGATGACAGCGACACTTGCTACATTTAGCATAGGCCTATAGGATATAGCCTACCTTTTTAGGAGGACGATTTGCAGGCAGAGACAAATAAATGGGTAATCAATATTTATTAAACATGAAAAGGCACGACGCTCGCTCACCATAGTAGTCTAACCTATGTGCGCATTGTGCCTTTTCCTTTTCAATTATGATTACATTTTTTGATTGCACTTCGACTCACGTTGGTTGAGCGCCCTCCACTTCTTTCCATTATCAATATTTATTTACAGACACTCTAATCCTATTTAAGTTAATTTCATATTAAAGTTAACTGCCACTTAATTTCTCCACCCATAAAGGCAGCCTACTCTATTTCAATGAGACCACACATACTAGGCGCACTTGAAGTCTCATGCCCAACTATGCTGACTGCGCAGCAATGATCTCTGTTGGGACCCGCAGCCCTCTAGTGCAGTCAGTACACAACACTATGCTCATCATGTCTTAGCAGGATCAGATGATGACAGGGGTCCCAGCAGGGTCAGACAGCCAGGGAAGACCAGTCTACGGAGCTCAGGTGAATTTTGCATTAGGCCTATATTAACAATATCAGTGAATAATACAAAGTTCCGTCTTGAATTGATGGGTAGACCTACAGTCGCTACAGGACAGCAGCCTAAGCTTAAAGCTACAGTCTGGGATCTGGGAAATAATGGTCATTTCAATTATTGAACCATTGATTATATTCTTGGATAATATAATGTATAGATTTACACCAAGGTAATTATTTGTCATGCCTCATTTTAGGAGGATCAGATGGTGACAGGGGTCTCAGCAGGGTCAGGCAGCCAGGGAAGAGCAGTCCGACGGAGGTGAGGTGAATTTTTGCAGATACAACACTTTATTCTCTCTGTGCAGCAAACACTGGACAAGCCAGATGCTATTTTAAGGCAGTCTGACAAACCTCTAAAGTTGATTTCCAAACGTTATCAATGCTTTTCCCGATGACACAAAACATGTAAAACAAAAATGTGAGGAAGACATGGTATAAACTGTTTGAATGCCCACTCATGTTCATATAATCTCAGACATAAATTACTGCAGTTTAAGGCCATTCATAGACTGAATTATTGAAAACATGCCCACGTCAGGGGAGATACCAATTTAGGCAATCCCTAGCTGGCCTGGGAGTCTGCCGTCCTGTGGGTTGGCACTCTGGCCTTGGCCTAACACACCTGAAACCAATAATGAATGTTTCATTTTAGATAAATAAAATAAATTGGTCATTTAGCAGACGCTCTTATCCAGAGCGACTTACAGGAGCAATTAGGGTTAAGTGCCTTTCACCTAGTTGGCTCGGGGATTAGAACCAGCGATCTTTCGGTTACTGGCACAACGCTCTTAACCACTAAGCTACCTGCCTCCCTAAAGCTGAGTGAGGTGTGTTGGGTTGGGGCGCTGCAGGGTGGTGGACCCCTAGGGACAGGACGGGGCGCACCAGCTATATTGTGTGCAAGTAAAATGAGCTCTACAGTACTATTAGTCCTATGACATTAATTATATGGAGGATTTGCTGTTTCTGGAGGTGTATGTGTTTAAAAATAAAATAAAAAATGTTTTTTTCCAAACCTTTCCCTTGGGAATTTAGAACAATTAATGGTGAGAACTGGGAAGGAAATTGTGTTGGGAGAGAGTTTAGTTATTGACTAGGCTGGTGGGGGTCGGGTGTGCAGGTGGCTCGAACTCTTACCTAGCTTGAAGACTGTGGGCATTTACTTTTTGTTCTAAATGGAGACGGCATATTGGATTGTGTAAAAATGCAGGAAATGAGCTTTAGATGCCCAAAGAAATTCTGGGGGAGGACATCCCCCACTTCTAAAACCAAAGTGGCAAAATTAAATAATGTGCATCAGGCTAGGACTCTCTGAACTTACTGGCCTATTTATTATTGAGCATTTATGGGTATCCAATTTGAAAATATTGGACAGAGATCAAGAAGACATTGTGTGGCTGCAAATAGTGGCTGCAGGCTTTGAGTTGCTGGAGTTCTGAGTTCTTCAGAAGGAGCGGTGGATGCTGAATGTGCACTGAGTGGCAGACCTCACTGAGAGTGTACAGAATGTGTGGTATACAGGCATCTACATACCCTGTACTGTACACTTTCTTCCAAAACCCTCCTCTACTCGACGCATCTGCCTCATCATCTGTTGAAAATAAATGCAGTGAACTCTTATCCCTCGACAGATGGTGGGGATGCAAATCACACACAATCAATATGGAAGCTCCTTTGAACGGTAGAACCACAGTAATTTTTTCTTGTTATAATCCCATTATTCTGTTCATGTCGGCTGTTGCATTTATTTTAGTCACAATTGTCCTCCAGTGTTTTTGAGGTTTACTGATGTTACATGTACAAAACCAGCATCTCTCTCTGGGTCCATTCATCTTTTTCGTGGTCCTTCGAGCCGGATAGAGTACATAAATTACAGATGGGAAATACCTTTTGAAGGACACTCTAATAAACACCTTGAAGCCTAGCTGTTAATAGCATTGGGGAAGTAACCGAAAGGTTGCTGGTTCGAATCCCTGAGCCAACTAGGTGAAGAATCTGTCAATTAACCCTAATTGCTCCTTTAAGTTGCTCTGGATAAGAGTGTCTGCTAAATGACTGAAATGTCAACTGTAAGGAACCAAAGATGTACCCATAAAATTGCAATTAGCATACCAGTAGTGTGTAGTGAAATGACGTAAATGTAAATGTAGTGTGACTGACTGTGGACCAAACCATTAGGATCTCCATATACAGTGCATTCGGAAAGTATTCAAACCCCTTTACTTTTTCCACATTTTGTTACGTTACAGCCTTATTCTAAAATGTATTAAATTGTTTTTTCCCTCATCAATCTACACACAATACCCGAAAAGCAAAAACAGGTTTTTATACATTTTTGCAAATGTACAGTACCAGTCAAAAGTTTGGACACACCTACTCATTCAAGGCTTTTTCTTTATTTTTACTATTTTCTACATTGTAGAATAATAGTGAAGACATCAAAACTATGAAATAACTCATATGGAATCATGTAGTAACCAAAAAAAGTGTTAAACAAATCAAAATATATTTTATATTTGAGATTCTTCAAATAGCCACCCTTTGCCTTGATGACAGCTTTGCACACGCTTGGCATTCTCTCAACCAGCTTCATGAGGTAGTCACCTGGAATGCATTTCAATTAACAGGTGTGCCTTCTTAAAAGTTAATTTGTGGAATTTCTTTCCTTCTTAATGCGTTTGAGCCAATCAGTTGTGTTGTGACAGGGGAGGGGGGTAATAGACCAAGTCCATATTATGGCAAGAACAGCTCAAATAAGCAAAGAGAAATGACAGTCCATCATTACTTTAAGTCATGATGGTCAGTCAATATGGAACATTTGAAGAACTTTGAAAGTTTCTTCAAGTGCTGTTGCAAAAACCATCAAGAGCTATGATAAAACTGGGTCTCATGAGGACCGCCACAGGAATGGAAGACCAGGAGTTACCTCTGCTGCAGAGGATAAGTTCATTAGAGTTACCAGCCTCAGAAATTGCAGTCCAAAAAAATGCTTCACAGAGTTCAAATCACAGACACATCTCAACATCAACTGTTTAGAAGGGACTGTGTGAATCAGGCCTTCATGGTCGAATTGCTGCAAAGACACCAATAATAAGAAGAGACCTGCTTGGGCCAAGAAACATGAGCAATGGACATTAGACCGGTGGAAATTTGTCCTTTGGTCTGGAGTCCAAATTTGAGATTTTTGTTTCCAACCGCCGTGGCTTTGTGAGACGCAGTGTGGGTGAACGGATGATCTCCGCATGTGTATTTCCCACTGTAAAGCATGGAGGGGGAGGTGTTATGGTGTAGTGATACACCATCCCATCTGGTTTGGGCTCAGTTGGACTATCATTTGTTTTTCAACAGGACAATGACCCAGCACACCTCCAGGCTGTGTAAGGGCTATTTTACCAAGAAGGAGAGTGATGGAGTGCTGCATCAGATTACCTGGCCTCCACAATCCCCCGACCTCAACCCAATTGAGATGGTTTGGGATGAGTTGGATGGCAGAGTGAAGGAAAAGCAGCCAACGAGTGCTCAGCATATGTGGGAACTCCTTCAAGACTGTTGGAAAAGCATTCCAGGTGAAGCTGGTTGAGAGAATGCCAAGAGTGTGCAAAGCTGTCATCAAGGCAAAGGCTGGCTATTTGAAGAATCTCAAATATAAAATATATTTTAGATTAGTTTAAAACATTTTTGGTTACTACATTATTGAATATGTGTTATTTCATAGTTTTGATGTCTTCACTATTATTCTACAATGTAGAAAATAGTATAAATGAAGAAAAACCCTTGAATTAGTAGTTGTGTCCAAATTTTTGACTCGTACTGTATATAAAAAGAAAAAACTGTAATATCACACTTACATAAGTATTCAGAGGCTTTACTCAGTACTTTGTTGAAACACTTTTGGCAGCGTTTACAGTGTCGAGTATTCTTGGTTATGACGCTACAAGCTTGGCACACCTGTATTTGGGGAGTTTCTCCCATTCTTCTCTGCAGATCCTCTCAAACTCTGTCAGGTTGGATGGGGAGGGTCGCTGCACAGCTATTTTCATGTCTCTCCAGATATGTTAGATCGGGTTCAAGTCCGGGCTCTGGCTGGGCCACTCAAGGACATTCAGAGACTTGTCCCGAAGCCTATCCTGACTAGTCTCCCAGTCCCTGCCGCTGAAAAACATCCCCACAGCATGATGCTGCAACCACAATGCTTCACCGTTGGGATGGTGCCAGGTTTCCTCCAGACGTGACGCTTGGATTCAGGCCAAAGAGTTCAATCTTGGTTTCATCAGACCAGAGAATCTTGTTTCTCATGGTCTGAGAGTCCTTTAGGTGACTTTTGGCAATCTCCAAGCGGGCTGTCATGTGCCTTTTACTGAGGAAAGGCTTCCGTCTGGCCACTCTACAATAATTACCTGATTGGTGGAGTGCTGCAGAGATGGTTGTCCTTCTGGAAGTTTCTCCCATCTCCACAGAGGAACTCTGGAGCTCTGTCAGAGTAACCATCAGGTTCTTGGTTACCTCCCTGACCAAGGCCCTTCTCCCCGATTGCTCATTTTGTCTGGGTGGCAAGCTTTATGAAGAGTTTTGGTGGTTCCAAACTTCTTCCATTTAAGAATGATGGAGGCCACTGTGTTTTGGGGGACCTTCAATGCTGTATAATTTTTTTGGTACCCATCCCCAGGTCTGTGCCTCGACATAGTTCTGTCTCGGAGCTCTACGGACAATTCCTTCGACCTCATGGCTTGGTTTTTGCTCTGACATGCACTGTCAACTGTGGGACCTTATATAGACCGGTGTGTGCCTTTCCAAATCATGTCCAATCAATTTAATTTACCACAGGTGGACTTCAATCAAGTTGTAGAAACATCTCAAGGATGATCAATGGAGAAAGAGTGCACCTGAGCTCAATTTCGAGTCTCACAGCAAAGGGTCTGAATACTTGTGTATGAATACTTGTGTATGTATGTTTTATAAATGTGCAAATATTTTTTTTAACCTGTTTTCGCTTTGTCATTATGGGGTATTGTGTGTAGATTGATGAGGAAATGTTTTTATTTAATCAATTTTGGAATAAGGCTGTAATGTCACAAAATGTGGAAAAGGTGAAGGGGTCTGAATACTTTCCAAATGCACTGTAATTGTATCTGTGTGGATCTCCTTTTGCGATTGTAAATGTGCTTATGGCCCTGAAGATAATTAGGCCGGGCTAAGCCTGGGGAGTGCTATCTATTGTTCTTTGGGCCAGCGGCTTCATATCCATGCTACTGTATGGCCGGGAGCCAGCCCATGATGAGAGATCTCCACCATGATGCCCTCCTAGGAGGCCCGCTCACATGTTGTTGACAGAAACCATACTGTTGGCACCATAAGCTGTCCTCTAAAATATGTAGCAGTTTGCGATAGTGTAACATGTTTCAACACTCTATACATCAGGGCCACTGTGTGAGTCAAAAGTGCTCGGCTGTGTGTGTGCCTCTCTAGAAGAAAAATCACACGAAGAAAATCTCAAATTAACGGCTCTCTTAAATTCCTACACAAACACTATCTCACTCTGACCTCCATTGTTGACAATCACAGTTTCATTTGGCCTAAGTGACAGAGTCCGTTAAATGTCACTGTCTCGCACTCACACACACGAGAGTAAATGATGATCAGTCAGATGGGGACTAGCTAATTCAGTGGCTGAACACAACAGATAGCTGAATTGGCCTAAAGCCCAGAGGCAGAGAAACAAGATGGGCAGCCTTTTATTGATTATCTCCAGTGTGTAACGAGCCTGAGCTTAACGGGGAGCCTGCTGATAGTTTGCTGTAGCTGCTCGACAATGTCTCTTTAATGGCCTCGGTCGCTCTTCAGGGAAGTGGGCCCCCTCAGCGTGTGAAACGTTTACATATCATATTATTGTCACCTTTATAGGGCCCATATTACAGGCCCAACTAATGCAGTCGGGCTTAATGTGGAATCCATTTACAGAATAGTAATGATGGGATGGGGGCCTTGCCTGGGTGACGAATCACATTGGTGGTCATGGGAACGACTGTAAGCTACATAAGCTCTCGGTCTCTCTCGCTTGCCAACGGAATAACAACCTGGCTGAAGGATTAATGGAGTGAAGAATGTGTGCAATTTTGTCCCATCACACCGTTCAATGGAATTACACCCAACAACCCCTATCAAATCCCCTAAACTGTCTTTGACAAGTTTACAGCCCTTTGCTCTGAGGATTGTGAAAATATACACTGAACAAAAATATAAACGCAACATGTAAAGTGTTGGTCCCATGTTTCATGACCTGAAAGAAAAAAAGTGTATTTCTCTAAAATGTTGCGCACAAATTTGTTTACATCCCTGTTAGTGAGCATTTCTCCTTTGCCAAGATAATCCATCCACCTGACAATTATGGCATATCAAGAAGCTGATTAAACAGCATGATCATTACACAGGTACATCTTGTGCTGGGGACAAACAAGGCCACTCTAAAATGTGCAGTTTTGTCACACATACACAATGGCAGATAATTTGGCAGTACGTCCAACTGGTCTCACAACCGCAGACCACGTGTATGGCGTTGTGTGGGCGAGCGGTTTGCTGATGTCAACGTTGTGAACAGAGTGCCCCATGGTGGCGGTGGGGTTATGGTATGGGCAGGCGTAAGCTACGGACAATGAACACAATTGCATTTTATCAATGGCAATTTGAATGCACAGAGATACCGTTACGAGATCCTGAGGCCCATTGTTGTGCCATTCATCCGCAGCCATCACCTCATGTTTCAGCATGATAATGCATGGCCCCATGTCGCAAGGATCTGTACACAATTCCTGGAAGCTGAAAATGTCCCAGTTCTTCCATGGCCTGCATACTCACCAGACATGTCACCCATTGAGCATGTTTGGGATGCTTTGGATTGACGTGTATGACAGCGTGTTCCAGTTCCCACCCATATCCAGCAACTTCACACAGCCATTGAAGAGGAGTGGGACAACATTCCACAGGCCACAATCAACAGCCTGATCAACTCTATGCGAAGAAGATGTGTCGCGCTGCATGAGGCAAGTGGTGGTCACACTGACTGTTTTTCTGATCCACGCCCCTACCTTTTTAAAAAAAGGTATCTGTGGAGTTAACATATGGTAACATATGCATATCTGTATTGCCAGTGATGTGAAATCCATAGATTAGGCCTAATGAATTTATTTAAATTGACTGATTTCCTTATATGAACTATAACTCAGTAAAATCTTTGAAATTGTTGCATGTTGTGTTTATATTTTTGTTCAGTATAGTTGTGTCTCACATTGGGACAGTAGGCCACATCCAGCTGTACTGACTGACTGACTCACTGACTGGATGGATGGAACCTGGGATTTTAAACCAGCAGCCTTCCTTGAGATTGTCAGATCATCTCCCACTTTCCATTGCCCCTACCAGGATTTGAACCAGCAACCTTCTTGAACAGGTCTCTAAATATCTGGACCCTAGGCTACATGATATAGGCCTAGACTATAAACACAGAATATGTCTATACTGCTGCCCCAGTAGGGCAGCAAGCCACATCCAGGTGTAGAAACTAGAGAGGAGCGAATTGGCCAGGTATACAGACTAACTGCCTAGAGAGGCAGCAGGAGTCTAGCAGCCAAGCCTCTCAGGCAGCACTCCCTGTAATGACTTCTGCTGTAACCTTCTGGGGCCTCGTCAAGGCTCGAAATTAACATATCTCATTGGTAGCACTGTTGCTCCCAACTTAAAAAAGTTAGGAGCACTTCAAATAAGTTTGTTTTAATTGATGGAGATACAGACTATATTGGGCCTATATTAATTCTAGCTACTTTTGAAGCACATGTTGTGCCCTAGAAACTAATATGTAACACTGTAAATACATCCGTTTAATATAAAAGCTAAAACGTTGATACGAATACCTGTCATTGAAATTACAAAATCATTTGTGGAATATTAGGTTTCTACATTGTGGAAAAGCACTATTTTCATATTGAGATGCATTACATAGAAAATTGTACACAGTGTCTATAAAAACGTCAGGTTTGTGATGACGACATGCAAGAGATCTGTCATTCATTCATTGCTATGATCATTGATCTCCCTTCACCTTTCTTTCTGTGGCCCCAAATGTTTGGTTATACTGGTAAAGTTACCAGGTTGTTAGCCAGCTAGCCAATTAAGTAACGACTGAACAAAGTGTAAACAAATGGTTAACGAAGTCGACGCACGAGTAGTTTTAGAACGGCCCACGAATGGTTTATGGATGTAAAATGTGGTCCCGGCGATCCGCTGTACAGGAAGATACAAATATTGCACTTTAGAGCCCTTGGCCTCGTACCTGCTCTCGCATTAGGGCTCAAACAAACACACAAGTCCTGGACATTTTAATTAGCCGCTTAAGTAATTGCACAGAATGTAGTCATAAAGTATTGCGTGTCGTAAATTATGATTACCGGCGGGGAGGTTTGTGTTTCTGTAAAGCCTTTTTAACAAACAGTAACATGGGGGACATATTTCTTTAACACACAAGTCACGGCAGCTAGTGACAGGTCTGTAATCTTCTTCTGGTGAGTGGTGGTGGCATGGCAACACGGGTAAGAGAGAGAGAGAGGGGTAGAGGGGGAGGAGAAGGAGCTGAGAAAGAGCTGATATAAGCACACTGGATGGCACTTGAACCCATTCCCACACAGGGGCACAATTATGCCACTTGAACCCATTCCCACACTGGGCCTGAGAAATCAGCACAGGGGTCAGGATCAGTGTCATATCTTTTTAATGTAGTGTGTGTTGCTCTGGGTGTGCAGCCTTTCTCTCCGCCCTGGTTCCCCACACCCCATCACAGAACCCCAATAGATCAACACACCACCCTCTGAAAGATCAGCTTAGAGACAAAATCTGTCTCTCGTACCTCTACACCACCTCTAATCGCCCTTCTGCTGAGTCCGCTTAGTTTGAGTGTGGTGTCTGTTTGACTCTGCGCCTGTGTATGTGTGTGTGTACACACGCTCTTGTACTGTATTCTAAAGCCCTAGGTGCCGTTCCATGACGGCTTAGCCGTGTGGGACGCACATGAAGAGAGGAAAATTATGAATCCTGGTACAGTCCCCCCTTCTAACCTAATCTCCATCATGCCTTGTCCTCCTGTCCTCTCCCTTTAGTCACGAATGCCTCTCCACGTTCTTCTTCTAATGACCCAACAGCCACAGCAGGCAGGCCCAGGGGAAGTGAGTGATCGATAAATCTATCGAATTATGGCAGAGTTGATTTAAAATGGCGGCTCCCATGCCAAAGACACTGCAAAGCACAGCGAAACGCCTCTCAACAACAAACGGAAGTGGATTTCGCTGCTTTGTTCTGCGACGCCTTACGGCTGAAAGGGGAGTGATGCTTAAGGGGAAAGAAGGTGGCTAGGGAGATCGTAGCGTCCCTTGGCACTGGTTGTGCGGTCACAAAGACATACACTCACAAGGACAGAGACACCACAGACACACAAATGCACACACGCAAATACACACACGGACAGACGCGCGCGCACACACAGTCGTTAACCTCACACCATCTTCAGATCATTTATTTGCCAGGTCGTTGTTTGATCGCAGAGCTGGTGAGCATAAAATATACATTGCCTGGAATGAGACACCAGAGAGCTCTGCCCCTCTCCATTCCTGTACTTTTTCTCATCACATGGAGCCAGCCTTCCTACACCATCACCCTCTCTTCTCAGTGAGGGGCACTGGGGTGTGTTAGAGTTGATACTCGATTCGCTCCCACCGCATGCTGTGGGTGTGAGTGAGAGAAAGAGAAATAGATAGAAAGAAGAAGATGGAAAAGCAAAGCCAAGTGTGTTTATGGTGATGATCAGTAGACTGCACACAATAGCAGATCATGACTGCACTGTAAAGTAAGTCTGTGTGTGTGTCCATGCGTGGGCACAAATGCCTGCTAAAATGCAGCATACAAATTGAGTTTTTGTGCATGTGGTTGCCTGGCCATGCAGTGCTGTCACCTCGTTGACACAAATCCATACTGACACATGAGAGCAGGGTGGTGGTTGTGGTGGTGGGGGGGCGGGGGGGGCAGGGAGGGACAGGATGGCTGGGGGTGAGGGGACAGGAGACAGAGGAGCATGAGGGGAGAGAGGAAGGGTGGCAGAAGGGACGGGGACAGGGGGGGTTCGTTCCCCCCTGGAATCTCCTGCAGCGCCTGTCATCCCCATCAGTGTCACAGAGCAGAGAAGGTGTGGGAGTTCCACTATAGTTCACTGACTCGACTTACACCCCCCCGGCGCAGTTAAACACACACACAGCAGCACAACTGGGGGGGAAAAAGGGATGAAGTAGTATGATGAACTGTGTGACAGCAATAGCGGTTTAGCCTGCCGGATAATCCTGACTGCACAAAGCATAAACAATACACAGAATAGGAAAGATCGAGGCAGATCAGTCGTGTGATTCAATGAGACCAATTTCTTTGACAAATGACATTCGGCTTCTGTTGAGAAAGACGGAGCTCCACTGCCACCGCCACCAGTGAGGCCATTAGCGTGTTGTGTGGAGAACAATGAATGTGTCATTGCAGATGCTGAGCTCTCTATTGTAGCCATCAGTGCAGACAGACACGGAGGATGTCAATAGCTCATTTCAATAAGCGGCGGGCCGATTGGGTCGGTGTAGGAAGCTGCCATGCTCCGATGGCTTGCATCAGTTACACTTTGGGATTATCCCGCTCCGGAATTATCCATCTCTCAACATAAAAACCCACTCCATGTCTCTCTCTCTTGCTAGGGATCCATTTGGGAGCCCCTAAGAGATGGGGCACACAGGAGAGAATTGAGCTGCTCAAGCATGTCCGTTACGCCAGATAGCGCCACATTCTAATACCGATCCCCAGGCGCTAAGGGATATTCTATCCAAAAGTACAAATTCAATATGGCCAACTTTCAGGCATGCTGAGGGTTCGATTCAGTTGGATGGAGAGAATCTATATTCCACCGAGAGGTGTTTCAGCAGGCCACTGGCCCATGTGTCATACAGCAAGTGCAAATGATTTCCTCTCATACCAAGTTTTAATTGCTCGGTGCAGGGATCAATAGAAGCGAGGTGTGTTTAACTTTCAGCCGGAAAGGTCAGTGTCATAAATATCTCTCCTTGATTTGGAGAGGGGGAAGATGGGGAGATAGGGAGCTGAGAGAGATAGGGAGCTTAGAGAGATAGGGAGCTGAGAGAGATAGGGAGCTGAGAGAGATAGGGAGCTGAGAGAGATAGGGAGCTGAGAGAGATGGGGAGCTGTGAGAGATAGGGAGCTGAGAGATAGGGAGCTGAGAGAGAGAGAGAGAGAGAGAGAGAGAGATACTTTTTTGACTTTTTGTCTTTCTTTAAATGGTACAGTGGGGGAAAAAAGTATTTAGTCAGCCACCAATTGTGCAAGTTCTCCCACTTAAAAAGATGAGAGAGGCCTGTAATTTTCATCATAGGTACACGTCAACTATGACAGACAAAATGAGAAGAAAAAAAATCCAGAAAATCACATTGTAGGATTTTTAATGAATTTATTTGCAAATGATGGTGGAAAATAAGTATTTGGTCAATAACAAAAGTTTCTCAATACTTTGTTATATACCATTTGTTGGCAATGACACATGTCAAACGTTTTCTGTAAGTCTTCACAAGGTTTTCACACACTGTTGCTGGTATATTATTTTGGCCCATTCCTCCATGCAGATCTCCTCTAGAGCAGTGATGTTTTGGGGCTGTCGCTGGGCAACACGGACTTTCAACTCCCTCCAAAGATTTTCTATGGGGTTGAGATCTGGACACTGGCTAGGCCACTCCAGGACCTTGACAGGCTTCTTACGAAGCCACTCCTTCGTTGCCCGGGCGGTGTGTTTGGGATCATTGTCATGCTGAAAGACCCAGCCACGTTTCATCTTCAATGCCCTTGCTGATGGAAGGAGGTTTTCACTCAAAATCTCACGATACATGGCCCCATTCATTCTTACCTTTACAAGGATCAGTCGTCCTTGTCCCTTTGCAGAAAAACAGCCCCAAAGCATGATGTTTCCACCCCCATGCTTCACAGTAGGTATGGTGTTCTTTGGATGCAACTCAGCATTCTTTGTCCTCCAAACACGACGAGTTGAGTTTTTACCAAAAAGTTATATTTTGGTTTCATCTGACCATATGACATTCTCCCAATCCTCTTCTGGATCATCCAAATGCACTCTAGCAAACTTCAGACGGGCCTGGACATGTACTGGCTTAAGCAGGGGGACACGTCTGGCACTGCAGGATTTGAGTCCCTGGCGGCGTAGTGTGTTACTGATGGTAGGCTTTGTTACTTTGGTCCCAGCTCTCTGCAGGTCATTCACTAGGTCCCCCCGTGTGGTTCTGGGATTTTTGCTCACCGTTCTTGTGATCATTTTGACCCCACGGGGTGAGATCTTGCGTGGAGCCCCAGATCGAGGGAGATTATCAGTGGTCTTGTATGTCTTCCATTTCCTAATAATTGCTCCCACAGTTGATTTCTTCAAACCAAGCTGCTTACCTATTGCAGATTCAGTCTTCCCAGCCTGGTGCAGGTCTACAATTTTGTTTCTGGTGTCCTTTGACAGCTCTTTGGTCTTGACCATAGTGGAGTTTGGAGTGTGACTGTTTGAGGTTGTGGACAGGTGTCTTTTATACTGATAACAAGTTCAAACAGGTGCTATTAATACAGGTAACAAGTGGAGGACAGAGGAGCCTCTTAAAGAAGAAGTTATAGGTCTGTGAGAGCCAGAAATCTTGCTTGTTTGTAGGTGACCAAATACTTTTTTTCCACCATAATTTGCAAATAAATTCATAAAAAATCCTACAATGTGATTTTCTGGAGAAAAAAAATCTCAATTTTTTTTCTCAAAACCTCACCCCACCCCCCATCCCCTAAAATAAAATAAACAAATTACCAATATCCCCTGTACTGCATACTCACCTTTTCCTCTACCCCACGATACAAAAACAACACCACACATCACAATAACCCAAACCTCACCACCTCTACAACTGTATATCCAGATCATCTTCCGCAGCTATACAGACAGCCCCCCCAACACACCATATCTCTTGAAACATCTCCACACTTTTTATCATTTTTTAAAACTCAAATTCCACCCTAAGGCGCGCAGAGACCATCCCATTAAATAATAGTAAAGGGTCTGTTATCCCCCCACCTTTGACCCTGTTCCTCCTTGCTATCCAAATAGCTAACTTTGACTGAGCAAACAGAAATTTCAACAACACACATTTTTCCTTTTCCTTATTTGAATTTGAGAGAGAGAGAGAGAGAGAAGGACCTTATTACGATTCTCAGCGAGTAATGGCCACAGAATGAGAGCCAGCCAGACTCAACATCTCAAGTTCAGAGGGGTGTGTACGCCTACTTTAATCACACTCATTATAAATGCTGCAGTCCAGGTCTCCGTGGACAACTCAGTAAATGAGTGTTGAAGGCAGCCTTAAACCCCCTACTTGGCATCAATAATTCAGGACCCAGAGGCAATTTAGTTTTAACAGATTCCAAATCCTTTCATCTGCTTTTAAACCTCAACTCCTTTTATGAGCACTGTAGATCTAGTCAACATCATTATCATCACCACTTGGTACCGACACAAAGTGTTTCTCCTTTGTTCGAGACAGAGAGAGATAGTGTGGGATAGTGTTTCCTTAATAGACTAGTGTGGGATAATGTTTCTAACATTTTGTGTTTGGTGGGAGTGCTCAATGCCCTCTTGATCTAAGAAAATCTATTTAGAAGGGGAATGTGTTGTGTTGGTGTGGCGCTAATTCACATCCTGTGCTGTGTTTTTCCGACATGTTTTTTTTAACCTGATGTGTGTGCGTGTGTCTCTGATCTGTTCCTGTGCTGTTTGTGTGTTGCAGACCTGCGAGAGATTGTGTTTGTCATCCAGAGCCAGAGTAACTCATTCCACGTGAGTCGGGCGGAGAGACAGAGAGCAGACCTGTTACGACAGACTCAGAGCCTCGCACAGGTACCACCAGCGCCACTTAGATACACACAGCATATGTTTTACTATCCTTGTGGGGACCTAAAATGTATTTCAATTCAAAATCATATTTTCCCTAAACCTTAACCTTAACACCTAACCCTAATTCTAACCCTAATTGTAATCCTAACCTGGGAAATGTCCCCACGAGGGATAATTTCTTGTTTTACTATCCTGGAGGGGAATTTTGTGGATTTCCGGTACCCACAAGGATAGTAATACACGCACACACACACACACACACACACACACAGGTGTTTAGAGAAACTACAGCATCCCTTAACTTCAACCATCTTCTCTAAGCAATATGGTTCATGGCCACAAATAGCTGTTACTTAACTACCTATTCCCCTCTTCACTCCCTGTGGAGCATATAGCCGTCATAGCTGTTACTCTTTTGGAATAATTTGTGTGGAAAACCATCAGCTTAGTGAAACCAAGTCAAGTTCAACTCTTCATGTTGAAATACCACCATCCGTGCTATTGAATTGCTAGCTATTTGGTGACACTTCCAGCTAAAGTGTTTCATAAGGGTGGTCAGGTGTGTTAGTGAGAGAGGATGCGAGATCAAATACCAGTGCAGGCTTGTGAGCGAGAAAGCTAGACTTTTAAATTAATTAAATAAACCATTGAGAGTGGTTACATTTCTCCAGCCCCATCCCTTACCAAAACAGTGGTGGGGTGGCTGTTTTGTTGTTTTTTGAACTACAAATTGTTCCTTTAACACCTAATTAACGAGTGGAGTTTATAAGTTTGTACAGATACCGCAGACAACCAAGGAAATAAATGATACATCTTTTCACAACAAACATAATCAACATCAATTAACCATGAAAGAGGCACCAGTGCAGCCCATGCTTGTTGCCACATGGTGTCAGCGTTGCTTTTGATATGAAGGAAAGGATCATTGTCTCAGATTGCAGCCCCATCTGAGAGGTAGAGAAACCTAGGTACTGGTAGCATAGTGTGTTGTCCAGTAGTGCAATGAAATTAAGTAAATCACCATGGTTGCCTTTATTTAACAGACTACATCATATTGTATTCTGTCAGCATTATTCAAAATATTTATTCCAGATCAAAATGATCCTGTGTTGTCTCAATCCTGTTCACCTATTCAATTTTGTTCCCACTTTATTTTAGAAAGATGGAGGAAGACAATATTTAGACCAAATGTCATGGGATCATATAACATAATAGTTGTTGTAGCAAATATAATGTGATATGTTACATATTATTTGGTTCTGTTTTGTCTTTAAACTTAAAAAGAAAGAAATAGGAGGAGGGTCCACATCTTAAGGAGGAGCAGAATTTAACACAGTGCACAACCATTTTGATCTTGAATAAAACATTTGAAAAACTGGGCCCTGGATTGAACTGCTTCAAACACAAACACACTCAGGCCTTCAGTATGTAAATCAGCTGCACTCCAAGAGAACATATTTTTCATGTCAAGATGACCTCAGCTGTGAAGCCCATTAGTCCTTCAATTCATTCAACCCGTCCTGTTCTCAGATGTCACCTAGTTAGAAGCACCATTATATCCGTCCATCTAGCTGAACACTGGAGCATATACTAACTCATACATTTGACCACATATTAGAGTAACCTACCATGTAGTGGCCTCTTGTAGGGATGGTGAAGGAGTAGCTCGCTCAACGTGTGTGTGTGTGTGTGCGTGTGTGTGTGTGTGTGTGTGTGTGTGTGTGTGTGTGTGTGTGTGTGTGTGTGTGTGGTGTGTTGTATTTAGAAGTCTGGATCTGAGTACCTGCCCGACACTTAACCTAATGCGAACACATTCGGGGCCGTCTGATTGGTCCAGAAACCGATGGGTTGGGCCAGAGCCAGAACACACTTGGGTAAAGCGCCATTGGCTTTGATACTTTGATTGGTTACAGACGATCCAATCACTGATTAATGTGTTTTGTACAAAGCCCCTCGTGCCCTTCGTCACCACAAACAACTTCAATGATGACAGTCTCAGGCTAAAGTATGTAGCGAATGACAGAGCAATGGAATAATTGAGTGTGAGTCGTCAGGCTACATGGGTCCGTAAGCAATCGACAAAACAAACTCCTATAATCACACAGTGATTGGATGTGTTCTGAACTGTAATAGATCTGACTGGCCTCCCTGTGTTGACACAGGAAGTCAGTCTCAATGTCCCCCTGGACCTGGATGTCATATAGGGGTTATACACTGAGTATACAAAACATTAAGAACACTTTCCATTACATAGACTGACCAGGTGAAAGCTAGGATCCCTTATTGATGTCACAAATCTACTTCAATCAGTGTAGATGAGGGGGGGGGGGGAGGCTACTCAATATTAGGAAGGTGTTCTTAATGTTTGGTATACTCAGTCAGACTGATTCAGCTGCATATTTCTATAAAAAACTGGCTGTGTGTAAGACAGTCACTTGCAGGAGCTTGTGCGTGTGTCTGTGCGTGTGTATGCATGTATGAGTGTGGAGGCTGTGGCGGTTGTAGCTTGGCAGTTTTGGAGATTTGAGACCAAGCCCCCCCCACCCTTTCCACACACACCCCACCCAGTCTACTCCATGAGTAAAGCCTAGCGTACTGTGTCTCTGTGATGGCTGTGTCTCTCTGAAGTGGCGTAAAGCAATTGCTTTTTGTCCCTGCAGTCTGCCTGGTGTTTGAACTGACTTGTTTCTTACTACCTGAGGTGAGGTGAAAGTCAAGTTTAGACTGGTGAATATGCCATTATGAGCCTCGTTATGTTGTTAGTGTGTATATTGGGCTTGACTGAGCTGCTAGCAAACCCCCGGCTGGCTAACGTGGTTAACATACTGGACACAGGCTAGGGTTAGGGATTTACAGTCCAGTACTATGATGGTGGGATGGTAGGTGTTTGCAGGGCATTGCTGTTGAGTACCCTGAGTATTTAAATCAATCTGGAGAGAGGCCGTAAGGCTGTGTGTCTGTGAGCGGCATGGTCCCCCTTGGTTTCCAGTCTACTGAGTGGAGTGGATGCAGTCATGAACCCTTGTTTACCTCTCTGTGTGAGACTACCTCAGGCCACTACAGACTACCTCACATGCCATTCAACTCGGAATCAGAGAAGGTTTGATTGAATCCCAATGTTTCGTGTTTACATCTCCAAAATACATGTTTCAAGCAGTGGATAGGGCAGTCAATACTTCAATACTTTGTGGCAATCTTTTGCAAACCTGAGTACCGTTAGGCTACCACAGTTTTTTGTTTTATAATAGCCATTCTATAGTTACTTAGTAGAGCTGGGCGATATGGACAAAAATCCATATTGTGATAAATTGCCTGAATTGATGCGATAACGATAAAAATATTACCCTTTAAACTACTACTAGTAGTTTGATGGTTGTAGCCATCAATTGCCCAATTAACAATCACCCATATTAGCAAACGTATTTCATTTCAAACTTCACATTTCTCTAGTGTAGGCTACTTATCGTAATGAACGATATCAGCAAAATGCCTGCGATAAGTGATCGCTATGGTCGGTGTTGAAAATGTTTGGTTTATCGTCCCAGCTCTAGTATTTAGGCTTTGTTCCTGTGTCTCTGCTGTCTCCAACTAAACAAACACAATTGCTTACAATCTAGAACCAGACTCCTTGAGGACTGTCCTTCCATAGGTTCCTTAGGTTGTCCTTCCTCCTGCTGTAAACTAGACTTATTTGGTTACCCTGCTCTAAATTGAAGAGTTCCTTTCTTTCTGCTCGAGGATTCTGCTGTAAAGTAAAGACTACCTCTTAGTTTCTCTGCTCTGCTGTAAAGAAAATACTTCCTTGGGTTACTACTGTAAAGACTTCCTTGGTTACTCTGCTCTGAAGTCAATACTTCTTTAATTTACTGCTGTAAAGTAAAGATTTCCAGAGGTCCCACTGCTGTAAAGTAACAAGTGTTTCCCTGTCTGGCTTGACTTAAACACTCTTTCTCTTTTCAGACACCCCCTCCGGTCCTGCTCCTCCACAGTCTGACAGACAATGAGGGAGACTGGAGCATCCTTCCTCTGCTGCCTTAGTAAGTGCTCGGGCCTGTCAGCTCTCAAAAGAGCAGGCATTACCCACATTCACAAAGACTTCCATCGTAATTATGTTGACAGTCATTGATCTGCAAGTAATTTTAAATGCCGAACAACCCCGGGCAATATCAGTAGCCTATTGAAACTGCGCGCTGTGTGCAGCTTCGCGCGCTGACCAACGAGAGGTAGGCCTATTTCTGATCTACGAGTCACTTTCAGCATTCAAATGTTTGTAAAATGGCTTTCGCAATATTAGGCTTTATTCGTTGATTTGCTAGGTCATTTTCTTTAAATGCGTTGTTGAAAATTGTGATTTACTGGAATAAAAGTAGCCTAAGCTACTGCCGGAGACAAGTCATGCATGCACATACAGCTTTCAAGACATGTTGGGCGAGCTACTCCTTCACCATCCCTTCACCAAATCTAACATGCCCAGTTTCCCTAATGGCTGGGCTCAGATGCCTACATACACTATAGGCATATACATCATTCACACACACACACACACACACACACACACACACACACACACACACACACACACACACACACCAGACAGATCCAGCTCATGCGCTCCATCAGCAGCAGATTTTTATTTACACTGAACTAAAATATAAACGCAACATGTAAAGTGTCGGTCCCATGTTTCATGAGCTGAAATAAAAGATCCCAGAAATGTACCATACGCACAAATTTGTTTACATCCCTGTTAGTGAGCATTTCTCCTTTGCCAAGATAATCCATCCACCTAACAGGTGTGGCATATCAAGAAGCTGATTCAACAGCATGATAACTACACAGCTGCCCCTTGTGCTGGGGACAATAAAAGGCCACTCTAAAATGTGCAGTTTTGTTATACAACACAATGCCACATATTTCTCAAGTTTTGAGGGAGCGTGCAATTGGTATGCTGACTGCAGGAATGTCCACCAGAGCTCTTTCCAGATAATTGAATGTTAATTTCTCTACCATAAGCCATCTCCAACGTCATTTTAGCGAATTTGGCAGTACATCCAACAGGCCTCACAACCGCAGACCATATGTATGGCGTTGTGTGGGCGAGCGGTTTGCGGATGTCAACGTTGAGAACAGAGTGCCCCATGGTGGTGGTGGGGTTACGGTATGGGCAGGAATAAACTACGGACAACGCACACAATTGCATTTTACGAGATCCTGAGGCCCATTGTGAGGCCCATATTTTTTA
Source organism: Coregonus lavaretus (assembly GCF_964263955.1). Classification (NCBI taxonomy): domain Eukaryota; kingdom Metazoa; phylum Chordata; class Actinopteri; order Salmoniformes; family Salmonidae; genus Coregonus; species Coregonus lavaretus. The sequence goes on along the minus strand of NC_140013.1, from coordinate 2,647,338 downwards.
AGGTGTCGATCCATATCTGTATTCCCAGTCATGTGAAATCCATAGATAATACATGTATTTCAATTGACTGATTTCCTCATATGAACTGTAACTCAGTCAAATCTTTGAAATCGTTTCAAACTAAAACGTGTAGTTCCTGTATCGTATCGGAGCTCATATATCTAGATACGAATCGAATCGTCTTGAAAGGGAAAGATGCACACCCCTACTATACAGCATATGGCTGTCTCCACCTGCTAGGGTCAAGCAAAAAAAAAGAGGAGGGAAATCATTTCTAACTTTTCTAACCATTTTTCACATATAATCTTTGGCAAATAACCATGTAGCAATATTGGAGGTTATATGAAAGTATTATTTATTTTGTACAGCATGATATACAACAAGGTCAATACAGACAATACTTAATTTGTTTGAATGTTAGAAGGTATTTATCCTATTGTATAACAGGATTAGCTACCATACTTGATAGTTACCTATAGTGCCCTGTTCTGCCTTTTGCTAGCCTGGGTGCCAGTCTGTTTCTGCTCTCTTGCCAACTCCTTATTGAATTCTCATGCCAAACAATGACAACAAGGAAGGAGTAGGCAAGAGTGCAAACAGATCTGGGACCAGGCTAGCCTGTTGCTACAACAAGGTCAAAACGAATAGGTCAAGTCATGCATCCACTGGTTCAATAAGCTGTGTAAAGGTCTGGTGACCCTGACTGTGTTTCTGCCTCCTCAGCTTCTCCTTGTTGTTTGGGAAGAACTCGTCCTGGTTGGTGTTTCTGGAAGAGGAGACTAACGTCAAGGTGACCAAGCTGCTCCAGGCCCTCAGGAAGTTTGACAGGAGAAAAGTAAGTGACCCACAGACTTAGGATTGTAATAATAATATTTCTCTACGGAGTGACCACTCTGTACCACTCTTTACTTGGTACAGTAATCACATTACTTCACATCTCCTTGGCCAACGCCAGGGGAATTTCCCCACTGAGCACCAGCCTTCTGTCTCAGCAGCTGTAATAGAGACAGTGGGTTGGAGCTAGTCTTGGAAACCCAGACCCAAGGCAACAGCAGTGACTAGGGTCTGGGATTAATGATGGACTCTCTTGGTAACTTCGAAAAGGAAAAAAACAATTCCGGGTATGGTCCTCTTCAGCAGAATACCGGCTCTGAAATATTAACCCTGGTTATGGTAAAATGAAAGTGAGTATTGGACATCGTTTTTCATTCCAACTTGAAGCATTGGGTTGGATCCTGTATCTGGGCCCATATAAGTCTCTAGACAGACATGTTGCTTCCGGCAATATACCAATGCTCCACCTTAACACATCTGTAGAAGTTCCAGCATCAGTTGGGACAGAGAGGACGAGTCGGAAATGGGAATCGCTCACCGGTAACGTCACTGCCGGATCTGCTTGTTGCCCTAGCTCAGGGATGGGCAACTCCTCAGGGGCCCCAGTTAACACACTTGAATAATCAACTTCGGTTTAGAATGCAATTAATTTAATCAGCTGTGTTTGCTAGGGATGGGGAAAAAGTGTGACACCACTCTGGCATCCCAGGACTAGAGTTGCCCATCCCTGCCTTAGCTAAACATGAACATAATTCCTGCCTGCATTTTAAGCCCCGCCTACCCAAACTCATGATTTGTTGGGAGAGTTGTCTGTCTGAAGAGGAATTTTACAAAATGTCAGAGAGAAGCCGACATCCTCCCCAGACCTTGTGCCGTTGCCTAGCTTACACTGCTCCAAGGTCTGGGATATCCAAGACTAATATAGGCCTGCCGTCCAACCAGCCTGTAAAGCAGGCTGTCTGTCAAACACAGAATGAGCTGCTTTAGCCGCCCTGCTCTCCGCAGACCCCATGATGTTATGATTGTAGTTTAGCGGCAGCACAGATGCAGGCAGGGTTTATTAAGGCGTCATCAACCATTTTACTCCTAGCTCGTCTCCAGAGCCGCTCCCTCTCTGAGATTCAGGATCCAGGTGTTGCAGGTTGATTAGCGAGTTGTTTTAAACCACAAGCACAGGATGCCAATAGAAAAGGTTTTGTCCTCCACAGTGTTTTTGAGTTAATATGAATTTTGTTTTGAAAAAGTGGATTTTGAGGATAAAACCAGATAATGACAGTTGATAGTGTTGCTTAATTTGTTTTTAAAGCAACACCTGTTATCCTATTGACTGCAGCAAAGTGAATGCTTAAACTGTCTGGATTTTGTTACCATCAATAATTTGTGTAGGTTTTTATCAATGTTTCAAATTACTTGGCTCTCCTACAGTCAAACATATATTTCTTGTTGTCTTGGGAATTCAAAAATTACGTTTTTGTTGCTTATTTTTATGGGTGAATGATTAGTTTTTTAATAAGCCTGGACAGTTGAAACAGGCTTTAAACCAAAGCATGGGAAAGAGAACTCAAAGCCAAAAATCATCCAACGGCCATCCTGATTAGTAAATTTACATTTTACATTTTAGTCATTTAGCAGACACTCTTATCCAGAGCGACTTACAGTCAGTGAGTGCATACATTTTTCATACTGATACATCCCGATACCGTCCAATGAACAACATCAAACTAATTACACCTCCCGGTGGTACACCAGATCTTCACAAAAAACGGTTTTGTGCTTATTAACAAAGAACAGAGGATCAAGTTATTCTTACTCTGAAAAACTATGCATAATAATTAAGTGAACCTTCCATCTGCTAGCCGGTACAGCCTGGAACCTGTAAGGGATTTCAATTCCAAGTGAGAAATAGAATTCATTATTATCTCATCATCCATACACAGCCCTGAGCTCTGTGCCCAGCACTATATCAGGGATGAGGAGAGGATGTAGGCTGTCTTATGACTCACTTTAATACATCACACTGTGTGTGTGACTTCAATTTAGGCTTAATTCAATTCAGTATTAACGCAGGGACCATCTTTACCATGGTCAAAAGTCCCAGAATAGTTTTGGGTACTTTAGAAACAGCTACTACTAATATATACACTACCGGTCAAAAGTTTTAGAAAACCTACTCATTCAAGGGTTTTTCTTTATTTTTACTATTTTCAGCATTGTAGTATAATACTGAAGACATCAAAACTAGTTTTGATGTCTTCACTATTAAAGAAAAACCCTTGAATGAGTAGGTGTTCTAAAACTTTTGACCGGCAGTGAAACTGGTAGACTCCCCTCAGAGATATGCTTCCATTTATCAAAATAAAAGAAGTGTATGCATGCAAGCAGTAGTTTGTTAACAAAGACATGCATACATTTGCCTGTCATGTCTAATTGGGGATCATGTTTGCTCTTTTTATACAATTTATTTCTGCAACGTTTATAATGTTCATCACCTCAATGAATACAGCCCAGATGTGTGGCGTGTTTGCAGCTATGTCATCATGATGCTGATGATGTCACATCCATCCCTCAGGAGTGGTTCCTGGGTAAACCTCTTCATGACGAGGAGTCAACCATCATCCACCACTACGCCTTTGCAGAGAACCCCTCCATCTTTAAATACCCAGACTTCTCTGCTGCCTGGGCCCTTAGCATCCCTCTGCTTGACAGGTCAGGTCCTAATCTATATCTCACTTCCTTTAATGCTTGTTGTCTCCATCTACCTTTATTTAAAGGTGCATTATGTGATTTGTACATCTTTTCTTTTTTACTTTTAAATTAATTAAATAGCTACTTTATTTATTCTTGGAAAATATAGCTTATGAATGCCTCATGAGCTTAGTTCAACTGTCTTATCCAATCAGAACCCAAAATGTAAGCTTTTTTTACTCCATTGTTTGTAAACAATGTACACTGAACACAAATATAAACACAACATGTAAAGTGTTGGTCCCATGTTTCATGAGCTGAAATAATCCCTGAAATGTTCCATACTCACAAAAAGCTTATTTCTCTAAAATGTTGTGCACAAATGTGTTTATATTCCTGTTAGTGAGCATTTCTCCTTTGCCAAGATAATCCATTCACCTGACAGGTGTGGCATATCAAGAAGTGGATTAAACAGCATTATCATTACACAGGTGCACCTTGTGCTGGGGACAATAAAAGGGCACTTTAAAATGTGCTGTGTTTGTCGCACAACACAATGCCACAGATGTCTCAAGTTTTGAGGGAGCGTGCAAATGGCATGCTGTCTGCAGGAATGTCCACCAGAGCTGTTGCCAGAGAATTTAATGTTAATTTCTCTACCATAAGCTGCCTCCAACATCGATTTAGAGAATTTGGCAGACCATGTGTAACCACGCCAGCCCAGGACCTCAACATCCGGCTTCTTCACCTGTGGGATCATCTGTAATAAAGCCCTTTTGTGGGGGAAAACTCATTCTGATTGGCTGGACCTGGCTTCCCAGTGGGTGGGCCTGGCTGCCAAGTGGGTGGGTGGGCCCAGTCATGTGAAATCCATAGATTAGGGCCTAATTCATTTTTTTCTAATCTTTGAAATTGATGCATGTTGTGTTTATATTTTTGTTAAGTGTAAGTTGAAAACAAACACTTTATAGCTTTAAAACATAGTTAGAACTATACGTTTGATCTGATGGATGCGTCCATAGATCTATTTTTCCCTAGTGGTCTTCAGAAACCTGTATAGCAACCACATCTCAGAAATGATGTGCTCTGCTGGACAATAACTTTTTTTTATGCTGTTTATTTCATTCTATCATCAATCATTGTTAAATTCTTAGTGGTCTAGGGAAAGTAATACTATTTTTATTAAGTTCTAACTGCAAATTCTAATAGACAGTGATTTTATCTTCCAGGCTCGCAAACAAAGTGAGAGATGACCCACTCAAGTCTGACTTCACTATCGATCTGAAGCATGAGGTAAGATTTATATCCGACCGCATTATCGCTGTGAGTTCTGATGGAAATGTGTATAAAGAGTAATTTAAATTATTCGTTTTTAACGTTTGGAAATATCGGCTACACACAGCATGGAGTAAAGCAGATGCTGTTATTGGATCATCATTTGTGTCACTAACCACGTTTCCATCCACAGTTTCTATGCGCGTAAAGTCATACCTTATAAAAAAAATCACGACAGCTGTGATGGAAACAAGAAGTTTGGGTACAATTTTATAATTGCAGACACATCATTTGTTCATTCGTTATGGTGGGATCTTTTTGTGTCGCTAAAATTAATGATGCGAGAAATAGCAGTGGAAACGTCTTTATGCGCAAATATTGATATAATAACCATCATATCGAAAGAAACTTGGAGTCACGCGATGATATGGTGTGTGGTCCTCCCACTACGACTCGGGAAACCATGCAGTTTATTAGGCTAGAAATGAAATAAGTTATGATGAAGTTCACAGTATGGTGCAAGTGCACAGTGATCTTGATGCTCCTTTCCCAAAAATATCGAGGGTCTTATTCTGGTGACATGATGATCGATGCTTGACTGCCATTTGACAAATACAAATATTCTTGCTCTGATCCATAATAATCTCATCATGTAGACTAGCCTACCCACACTGTATCTGCCAGCTGTTGGTTAGAGCACACGTGCCACGACCAGAGTAGGCACATTTGCTATTTAACGCAACAGTTTTTGACTAAACTATCGGTAGAGTTGAATATGTGATGGAAACACATTGAACTTTAGAATTTTTTTCGGTACATGAAAATGTAAGTGTTAAAAGTATTGTACATTTTGAGGGCACTACGTCATCACGCATGGATTTTTGCCCGCAACAAGTCCATTTGGTAGAAACACACCACTGGTGGGAAAATGTGAATATTTTCTTTTTGAGAATTCTAGAATATTCTCATTAAAATCTGTCGCCAATTGAATGGAAACCTAACTTATGACACTGCACTTTCTTCAACTTGTATTATCCTTCTCTGCTGTCCCCTGCCCTTTCCTGCTGTTGTTGACAGGAGAGCCTATACACTAACATTGTCTTAAGCCTAGTAGATGCTAATCAAATGAAGTATAATTTCAATATAACCTGGTGTCAAAAACTCATTACGTCCGACAATAGCCCAATAGAAGCAGCTTCCTCCTCAAATCTCCCTCCTAAAGCCCAGCTGGCTGTCACATTGTTGTCTGAGGGACACTTTCTCCCTGTGACTGCCTTCTCTTTATTTTCTGTGTTTTTTTTGCCCCATCTCAGAGCATCTTCAGTCCTTCATTCAGGGGAGAAATAGAATAGCACTCACTGTATCCCTGTCTCTCTCTCCCTCCCTCTATCTCCCTCCCTCTCTCGGCTGGGTTTTTCTCCCAACACTCTGGACTCATATTGTCACATTTCTCTGCCTCAGATATGAAAGACAGGGAATGGTAACGCTTTACAATGAGGATACATTAACATTAGTTAATGCATTAGTTAACTTTAATAAATGATTAATTAATATATCTACTAAGCATTTATTAATGGTATGTATGTTTACTAAGCCATCAAAAATGCATTAATAAATTATTTATAAAGCTTATAGTTAATGTTAGTTAATGGGTTAGACTTCAGTGTGACTTCTGACATTGTTGATCATAGTCTGCTGATGGAAAAACGTACAGTACCAGTAAAAAGTTTGAAAACACCTGCTCATTCCAGCGTTTTTCTTTATTTGTACTATTCTCTACATTGTAGAATAATAGAAAATACATAAAAACTATGAAATTACACATACAGTGAGGGAAAAAAGTATTTGATCCCCTGCTGATTTTGTACGTTTGCCCAAAGAAATGATCAGTCTATAATTTTAATGGTAGGTTTATTTGAACAGTGAGAGACAGAATAACAAAACAAAAATCCAGAAAAACGCATGTCAAAATTTTTATAAATTGATTTGCAATTTAATGAGGGAAATACGTATTTGACCCCTCTGCAAAACATGATTTAGTACTTGGTGGCAAAATCCTTGTTGGCAATCACAGAGGTCAGATGTTTCTTGTAGTTGGCCACCAGGTTTGCACATATCTCAGGAGGGATTTTGTCCCACTCCTCTTTGCAGATCTTCTCCAAGTCATTAAGGTTTCGAGCCTGACGTTTGGCAACTCGAACCTTCAGCTCCCTCAACAGATTTTCTATGGGATTAAGGTCTGGAGACTGGCTAGGCTACTCCAGGACCTTAATGTGCTTCTTCTTGAGCCACTTCTTTGTTGCCTTGGTCGTGTGTTTTGGGTCATTGTCATGCTGGAATACCCATCCATGACCCATTTTCAATGCCCTGGCTGAGGGAAGGAGGTTCTCACCCAAGATTTGACGGTACATGGTCCCGTCCATCGTCCCTTTGATGCGGTGAAGTTGTCCTGTCCCCTTAGCAGAAAAACACCCCCAAAGCATAATGTTTCCACCTCCATGTTTGACGGTGGGGATGGTGTTCTTGGGGTCATAGGCAGCATTCCTCCTCCTCCAAACACGGCAAGTTGAGTTGATGCCAAAGAGCTCGATTTTGGTCTCATCTGACCACAACACTTTCACCCAGTTCTCCTCTGAATCATTCAGATGTTCATTGACAAACTTCAGATGGGCCTGTATATGTGCTTTCTTGAGCAGGGGGACCTTGCTGGCGCTGCAGGATTTCAGTCCTTCACGGCGTAGTGTGTTACCAATTGTTTTCTTGGTGACTATGGTCCCAGCTGCCTTGAGATCATTGACAAGATCCTCCCGTGTAGTTCTGGGCTGATTCCTCACCGTTCCCATGATCATTGCAACTCCACGAGGTGAGATCTTGCATGGAGCCCCAGGCCGAGGGAGATTGACAGTTATTTTGTGTTTCTTCCATTTGCGAATAATCGCACCAACTGTTGTCACCTTCTAACCAAGCTGCTTGGCGATGGTCTTGTAGCCCATTCCAGTCTTGTGTAGGTCTACAATCTTGTCCCTGACATCCTTGGAGAGCTCTTTGGTCTTGGCCATGGTGGAGAGTTTGGAATCTGATTGATTGATTGCTTCTGTGGACATGTGTCTTTTATACAGGTAACAAGCTGAGATTAGGAGCACTCCCTTTAAGAGTGTGCTCCTAATCTCAGCTCGTTACTTGTATAAAAGACACCTGGGAGCCAGAAATCTTTCTGATTGAGAGAGGGTCAAATACTTATTTCCCTCATTAAAATGCAAATCAATTTATAACATTTTTGACATGCATTTTTCTGGATTTTGTTGTTGTTATTCTGTCTCTCACTGTTCAAATAAACCTACCATTAAAATTATAGACTGATCATTTCTTTGTCAGTGGGCAAATGTACAAAATCAGCAGGGGATCAAATACTTTTTTCCCTCGCAAGACAATGACCCCAAGCACACATCAAAATCCACACATAAATGTTTAATTGACCACAAAATCAAAAATGTTCAATGGCCATCAGTCTCTGGACATGAACCCCATTGAAAACCTGTGGTTCTTACAATCTCATAAAACATTATAGAAAAAGGCTAAGTGTAGTTATCCTCGCAAGGGGGGGGGAGCACAAAGTATTCAAAACAAGGGTGCCAATCATTTTGACATCTTTTTAAGATTTTTTTTCTTACTTACTATTTTTCTCAGAGCAATTGTATTAGTATTTTATACAGTCTTTTTTGTCCATCTTTTTTAAGGGTGCCAGTCATTTCCGATGTGACTGTAAAGCCTTCCGCATGCTTTGGTTTGGCTGGCGCCTAGTCGAACCGAACGAGTGTGCTCGCATACTCCCTTAAAAGACCTTCACTTGAAAAATGAGAAAAAGCGGCGAAAGTACTGTTTGTCCACCTTGAGACGCCATAGCCACTTCATCAAAATAGTTAGAATTAATCTAAGATAACTCAAGAAATCTGTCATCATTTTGACGTTTTTGTCGAGTAGAGCTTAGTAGAGCAATTTTTCATCTAACTAAGATGTTGGTGCAGTATTTCTCAAGTGACAAAATGTGTATGAAAATTATTTGTCTCTCGTTGAATGACAACAAACACTTCATTGAAGAATCCCTACTGTTGACAAATTACAGATGAAGGGGCATAGACTTCAGCTACCGACTTCGGCTTGCCTCAAGAAAAAAATTTGTGTGCATGAGCAGCCGAAAGAAATCAGTAACAGTTGTCTTCCCATGTTGTTGCAGGTGGCTCTGTATATCTGGGAGAATGGCCAAGGGCCTCGTCTGACGGCAGTCCCAGAGCTGTGTACTGAGCCAGAGCACTCTCCCACTGCCCAACACTGTGCTACCACCCTCAGCAGCCCTGCTCCACTGTGTGTAGGTACCAAGTGCATCACAAGTCCATTCTTCACCACAGATCTGGGTCAAAATAGTAATTTTTTTGTTTCCGTTTTCTTACTTGGTGCACTTGATTGGGGTTTAAATGACATTGCACCAATGGAATAGTCCCATAAGTGCCAACCCGGCCATTATACCAAGTATTTGGGGGGGGGGGGGGATGATACATGTCTGCTCCATCCCCCTAGTCTCACACAGGAACAATGATTATGTTGGTCTTTATGCATGCAAACTATCAGAGAGTTGGAGAGGAATCTCAGGATGACCTTATTGTCCAAATCCTCTTTCACCCTCAAGCGTTTTTTTAGAGAACCCTCAAATCCTCATCCTGGGTGAGACACTCTTCAGCAGGCCATTCCATACTGGAATTCTGTCTCACTGCGGCAGGCAGCTGGAGTCCTCAAGAGCCGTGTGGGTGTCACACCTTTTCTCCAGCACCATAGCAGTACACCTGATGAATCCAATTGTCGGCTGAAATGAAGATTAGTTATTAGTTCATTTGAATCAGGTGTGGTGTGTTGAGCTGAAAAGTGTGATGCCAGCAAAACGGCCCTCGAGGACAGCCGCTGCCCACCCAACACAAACCACTGTGTTGAGCTCTGGCCGATTTGTTTGTGCTCAGATGCGCTTAATATATTCCCTCTGTTCTTGATGCCTGTCTGTCTGCCTTGTACCCCTTGAAGTGTTGCCTTTCCTCAGCCTGGTCTGCATTTTCAATAAAGTGCTCAGAGTGATATGATGGAACAAGGTGCCTTCTCCCCTTTTAGTCTGTCTCCTTCTCTCTCATTCCCCTTTGGGAGAGAGATCCACAGCTATCCTGGCTCTCTCCTTTTAGTATTTCTTCTACCTTTCCTCCCTAATTGTAATTTAATTTAAATTACATTTGTAATTTAATTACATTTTAATTACATTTTCGTCATTTAGAAGATGCTCTTATCCAGAGCGACGTACAGTAGCGAGTGCATACATTTTCATACTTTCCTTCTACCCTTTCCTCCTACCCTTTCTCCCCCTCTCAGTTCTGCCTATCCTGGCTTGTTTCTTAAAGTCTCTCGTCTATCCTTCCTCCCTCCATGTCATCTTCCCACTAACCTGGTTGTTGCCAGAGCTCTAAAATGCGGAGAAGATAGAGATTACTCATAGGCTGTGTCCCAAATTGCACCCTATTCCCTACTGGCCCTGGTCAAAAGTTGTGCACTACATAGGGAATAGGGTGCCATTTGAGATGCAACCATAAAGCAGAAAGCCTTGGGCCTCGCAGAGAGATAGAGGAGAGCCTATCAGCAGGGCGCGTGGCCTCCCTCTGGCATCAGCCTTAGAGCCACAGACAGACAGGCAGGAGACCTGAGCACTTAAATAAAGATGGCCAATTCACATTTCACTCTCAAATAATAACCTAATAATACCTCAGGACTCCACAACTCGGGACAGGGAATTTGAAAAAGTCACCATCTCAATAGGGCTTCAACAACGATAACAGCTCCCCTCTTGGGATGTATGTTCCATAACTAGGGCCCAGTGTTTTTCCTGACCATGTGACCTGACCAAGAAAAATCTGGGCTCTAAAATATGTCTAATTCTTATTTTCCTGCTTTTTTTACAGGGGGAGCCTGTAAAGAAGGACGACATCTTTGTCGCTGTGAAAACTTGTAAGAAGTTTCACAGTGAGAGAGGTGAGTCAGATCTTTGAAGCTCATCTGAAGCTCTGGGGTGGTTTCACGTTCGTAAAATATTAATGCAACATTTGCTCTATTCTTCTAAAGGAGTGTATTTTTAGCTGTTGAGATGTGTTCCTGGTAAACTGCCTACTCTGTGGTGGTCTGGTTTAACTCTCAGCACAAGATGTCAGGTCACAAACTTGCTTCGACATGGTGTAGAGGTGGATTCTGAGAGAAGCTAAAACCATTAATTCCCTTAGAGTTAGATCCAGTGGATTTGGGACAGGTCAGCAACGTTTAACACCTCGGAACTGTAGCTTTTCCTTCACTGGTATTCCCCCCCCCCCCGCCTCTGACAGCCTAACGGTTAATGTAGCTTTCATGGCAGCTCTGGGTCAGCTCTAAATACCAGGAATCAATTCAAACTTAATGAGACAGTGTTGCTGTTTGAATTTCGGAAGCATCTGGAAAATTCTACATCAGCTCCAGCTGACATGTCGGTCACAGACAATTGTTCCTATTATACTAATTACAGTATACTCTGCCAAGTCATAATCGACTAACACACGGACATAATTAAAAGGGACATTAGATTTATTTATGGCACAAGGGTTGGACCTGAAAAAAAGCTTATTTTGTAATTTATTATTTTTCCCTCAATTGACTCCAGTCCTTTACTGCTTTTGACACTTTACTCTTTCTGTGTGTTTTCTTTATTTTTCCAGGTCCAATTATTTTGCATTGAAAAAGAAAAAACGACAAAAACGTTAACCTTTTGAAATAAACATTTCAGTTATGTAAAAGACAAAATGTTATATGTTTTTAACATTCATAATTAATAATGCTGCAAGTTTTCTGTGTACAGAAACCTGATTCTACTTATTATGGTAGTGTGGAAGTGTTGAGCTGTATTGTTTGACCTGTCGTCCTGTTGTCCTGCCCCAGTCCCAGTGGTGAAGAAGACGTGGGAGAGAGAGGCATCTCTGTTGGAGTATTACAGTGACCACACTGACCCGTCCATACCTACCATCGACCTAGGAGTCCCCAACACAGAGAGAGGTGAGTTAATCGAGGGCCTGTATCCATAAAATGTCTCAGAGTAGGAGTGCTAATCTTGGATCAGTTTTGCCTTTTAGATATTAATAATTATTAAGATTACATGGACATCATGTAATCTAAGATCAGCACACTTAATCTGAGTGAATACAGGCCCTGCTCCCATCCACATCTCCACTCTAGTCAGGACCTGTTGCAATGGATACAATTTGATGCAATTTCAAAAGCACAGTTGATAAGTTCAGAGTTGATTTTGTTCAAAGATAAAGATCACTAAATAATGTGTATAAAGCTAAGATCTAAGATAATTAACTTCATAAAAATCAAAGTTTGTCAGATGTTTTTAGACCTCAAAAGTCAGATGACATTATGTCCCATGCTAGCAATCCCAAGTGAATGGAATAGATAAGGACTGAATTATTTCCTGATTTGATTCAGTCTGATAAACTCTGTCAGATGGCGAGTCTGATACTACAGGTGAAGCAAGGCATGTTATACCAGTCTACCAATAGCACTGCACGTTATATTGTGTTATTATTTAATCAAGCATAATTTGGCTTCCTGTCTGATCCTGCTCTCATAACATTTGGGATGAAACAAAGGGCTGTGGGCACCAGTGGAGGCTCCTCAGAGGAGGAAGGGGAGGACCATCCTCCCCTTCGAAGTACATAAAAATTAAAATGGTAAAACATTTAAAAATGTATCTTTTTAAAAATAAAACTATACTAAATATAATCACGTCACCAAGTAACTGATGAAAACACACTATTTTGCAAAGAAGGTCTACAGTAGCCTCAACAGCACTCTGTAGGGTAGCGCCATGGTGTAGCCGGAGGACAGCTAGCTTCCGTCCTCCTCTGGGTACATTGACTTCAATACAAAACCTAGGAGGCTCATGGTTCTCACCCCCTTCTATAGACTTACACAATAATTATGAAAGGCACAATTGATCTATTTATACGTGGTCCTCTGTAGCTCAGCTGGTAGAGCACGGCGCTTGTAACGCCAAGGTAGTGGGTTCGATCCCCGGGACCACCCATACACAAAAAAAAATGTATGCACGCACGACTGTAAGTCGCTTTGGATAAAAGCGTCTGCTAAATGGCATATTATTATTATTTATTATTATTACAACTTCCGGAGGATGTCCTCCACCCTATCAGAGCTCTTGCAGCATGAACTGACATGTTGTCCACCAAATCAATGGATCAGAGAATGAATATAGTACTGAAAGCATAAGCTACAGCTAGCTAGCACTGTAGTGCATAAAATGTGGTGAGTAGTTGACTCAAAGAGAGAGAAAGACAATAGTTGAACAGTTTTTAACAAATACAGTCGCTAAATAACATCATCAACTAATTTGCATAATTGGCCATGTGCATGTAATTGTGATGGACGCTGTAGGAGAGAGAAATAACGTTGTGGGAGAGACAAAAAGTGAGTAAAAAACACCCTAAATATGTTTAGAACTTCAAATGAACTTTCTTCTGTCGATTCTTTTTTTTATTTTATTTTTTATGTGACAATTCCAACCCTCCTCCTTTATCCGGGCTTGGGACTGGCAAGAGTGACCCAAAAAAGACACTCTGGCGTCCAGGGTAGGGGAGGGAATGGCCGGCAGGGATGTAGCTCAGTTGGTAGAGCATGGCATTTGCAACGCCAGGGTTGTGGGTTCGATTCCAGTATGAAAAAAATTAAAATAATGTATGCACTCACTAACTGTAAGTCGCTCTGGATAAGAGCGTCTGCTAAATGACTAAAATGTAAATGTAAAATGTATTTTTGTTATGTTTTTTTACACGTTTTTTTTGTTTAGTTTTCTTAAGTTTGGTTTGGTTTTTAACCTTATGGTCCACAAGTCACAGTAAAACATGAACATTTTTAACCATTACATTTTTTACATTTTTTTTGTATACAATTAATATTGACCAAAAAGAGACAATAGAAAAAACTGTCAATGGCAATGTGAGAAAATGATGGTAACTAGTCTGGCCCTAATTCAGGTTAATTGTTGTTGTCACCTCCCTTCCACACACACACAGGCTGTGCTGGCTCACAGAAAGAGTGGGTCATCGTCATTTTGGTCAAGGCTCTATATGGCAGGTTCAGCAAGGGAGGTGACTTAAATGAGTAAGCAGCTGATGTGCCAAAAAGCTGCAAAACATTATCAGGCAGCTGGTGCTCATAGCAAGCCTCACCAGACAGCTTCAGTCCATATCAAATGTACAGGATGGAGTTAAGGGTCTGCAAGGACATCCGATTTCTAAGTTTGCTTTTTACCACACTCATCTGGCTGAATACTCTCGACTTCAGCATTCGAGTGTGCCAAGGACAACACAGACACAGCAGCCATGGTAAGTTCTTGAAACGGGTTGATATCAGCTGCATCCCTGAACTTCCAAATCTCACTCCAGAAGCCCAGTGTGTTTTTTGTCTCATTCCATTTACTAAGATGGATGGCACGCCATTGCTGGACAATCTTGTCTATCTCTGCAGGGGAGTAGCCAAGGAGCTTGGCTATTTTATATATTTCTCCAGAGCTCTTATTGTGCTTTAGAGTTTCCTCCACATTGAAAACTGACATGTACTGCAATGCTTCGATGTTGTCCGGCAGTCTCACCCTCAACTCATTAGTGAGGGAGATGGTGAAGGCTACACACCGCTTTTGGACATTGTTTTCATCCTCAGGCGCAAGGTGGAGCTCAGCTGCCTTTGACTCAAAAAGATAACCAAGGTACGGTTTGGGACTGATGTATCCATCTATTGGCCCTTTGAGTACATCAACATTTGCGTGTGGATTCAGCACCCTGCTGCTCACAGACTTGATCAGGCTTACCAAGCTGTCAAGTAGCTTAAGAGGATCTACTTGCTCTCCCTCAAAAGCCTTGATGGCCAACTGTACCTCACCCAGCACTGACTTCAAAAAAGTCAGATACAATATGTTTTGAGGATCACTGTACATGGAGTATAAAACCTCAGCCATGTAGCAGTGTTCACTGGACTTGGTGACTGCGAAATGCAGCCTAAGCTCCTCCCACTGCTCCAAAATGCGTGAAACCGCAAGTTCAATGGAGAGCCAACGTGTGGCACACACCTTGGTTATCTGTAAAGGTTTCTCCCCACAGTTGATGGTCTCATATATGGCCTTGTAGGCCTCCCTGCGCTTTGGAGACACTGAAAACCAGTTATAAGTCTCTCGTACCAAGTACTCCACACTACGGGGGATGGTGTCATTGGAAGCAAGACTTACAGCAAGCTGCAGAGAGTGGCACACACAGCGAATAAGAACCTGATCTTTGAGGCCATATTCCTCCTTCAGCAGTTTATCGACCCCATTGTTAATCCCCGTCATAACAGAGTCCCTATCCCCAGGAGTTACAATTTTTTAAGACAACATTTCTTGAGGAAAGCCACAACAGCACGGGCTATAGATTTGGCATCTCCTCCCTCCAACTCAACAAGCCCCAGAAATGTTGATACAATTGTCTGCTTGGTGTCACTTAAGTACCTTATCACAACCTCCAGGTACTTAGAAACACTTACATCCGTGGACTCATCGAGGAGGAGGCTGAAACGCTGGTCACCCACATCTGCGACCAACTTATTCAGAAAGTATGGTGCTAGAACACCATTAATCATTTCTGTGCACTTTGTCCTGTGCATTTTGAAGTGGGTAGCAGCAGTGGAGTCTGAGAAAGCAGCTCTACATGCTTCTCCAATGTGATCACATGCCAGCATGGAAGTGTTCAGCGATAGCTAATGCCATGGTGGCCTCAGCCTTTTTTGCAGAGTCAATTTTTTTAACCATAAATGGCAGCTTGTTTTGGGTGGAACTGTTATAAGGCTTTCCCTTTTGAGTATGTTTTTGAGTTGTCATGTGTTTTTTAACATCACTAAGTTTGGCGTAGAAATCAGCCTTACAATACAGGCAGTATGCCCGTGTATCATCTCCAATAAACGGCTTCAACCAGCCTTTAAATTCAGGGTTTGATTCCCACTCCTTTCTGTATTTTTGAGTGTACAGTTTAGACTGAGACATGATGAGCTAGCCAGCTAGATGTTTAGCTTATGTCACAGAGAGGCACACACACAGTGGACGAGGTGAGTAAGTGACTGAGGCTGTATGAGTCAAATGCATTTATTTATTTTTGTGCAGTGATTTATTTTAGACAAAGAACATTTTACATTTACATCCCGCCCTGAATCGCCAGGGCGGGATCAGCCAGCGGTGGCTTCTCGCATGCGCGATTCATTTGCAGTCTGGACGCGGAGGCGTGAACATCTGCTCTGACTGCAGCTCGGAGGGACTGCTGCGCGAGGACTGGGCTGCCTGTGAGTGCTTTGGGATGGGGGTGGGGCCCACGGCAGCACCCGCTGCTCGTTGAGAAGAGTAAGAACGATACGTGCTTTCACATCAGAGTCTCCAAAAGTCTCCAATAACATTTTACATTTTAGTCATTTAGCAGACACTCTTATCCAGAGCAACTTACAGTTAGTGAGTGCATAGAATTGCAGGAAATGTGCTGTAAAACTGCACACAAAAAAATATCTCTGCAAAATGAGTAGAGTTGCATGAAATGTGTAATAAAATAGTAAAATGTTCTCTCCGCCCCATGGCAAGATGTGTAGAATTGCAGAAAGCTTGCTTTAAAGGAGCTACATGTCATAATTTTGCAATGTAATTTCAGAAAATGTCTTTAATATATCTAAAGTAATAAAATTGCACTCTAATGGTGCATCCTACTTATTAGTCAACAAAAGACAGACCGGCTCTTGTTGTCAAATTGACTGGGCCTGAGCCGCACGCTAACCGAATCAGTTAGCGCACGGAGGAGCTCAAATTGACTGGAGCCACTCATATTGACTGGGCCTAAGACGAACGCTAACCGAATGTGGCACAATCCGTTAGCGTGCGGTACTCAGGAAGTGTATAGTGGATGTTGTTCCCACTGTGACGATTAAAACCTATCCAAACCAAAAACCGTGGATAGATGGCAGCATTCGCGCAAAACTCAAAGCGCAAACCACCACATTTAACAACGGCAAGGTGAATGGGAATATGGTCAATTACAAACAGTCCAGTTATGCCCTCCGTAAGGCAATCAAACAGGCAAAACGTCAGTACAGAGACAAAGTGGAGTCGCAATTCAATAGCTCAGACACGAGACGTATGTGGCAGGGACTCCAGACAATCACGGACTACAAAGAGAAAACCAGCCACCGACATCTTGCTCCCGGACAAGCTAAACACCTTCTTTGCCCGCTTTGAGGATAACACAGTGCCACCGATGCAGGCCGCTTCCAAGGACTGTGGGCTCTCGTTCTCTGTGGTCGACGTGAGTAAGACGTTTAAGTGTGTTAACCCTCGTAAGGCTGTCGGCCCAGACGGCATCCCTAGCTTCTTCCTTTGAGCATGCGCAGACCAGCTGGCAGGAGTGTTTACGGACATATTCAATCTCTCCCTATCCTAGTCTGCTGTCCCCACTTGCTTCAAGATGTCCACCATTGTTCCTGTACCTAAGAAAGGAAAGGTACTGTAACTGAACTAAATGACTGTCTGTCATCATGAAGTGCTTTAAGATCAAATCACCTCCACCTTACCCGACACACTAGACCCACTGTAATTTGCATACTGCCCCAATACATCCACGGATGATGCAATCGCCATCGCACTGCACACTGCCCTATCCCATCTGGACAAGAGGAATACCTATGTAAGAATGTTGTTAATTGACTACAGCTCAGCCTTCAACACCATAGTACCCTCCAAGCTCATCATTAAGCTTGGGGCCCTGGGTCTGAACACCGCCCTGTGCAACTGGGTCCTGGACTTCCTGAACGGTCACCCCCAGCTGGTGAATATAGGAAACAACACCACCACTATGCTGATCCTCAACACAGAGGCCCCACAAGGGTGCGTGCTCAGCCCCCTCCTATATTCCCTGTTCTCCCATGACTGTGTGGCCACGCACGCCTCCAACTCAATCATCAAGTTTGCAGACGACACAACCGTGGTAGGCCTGATTGCCAACAACGACGAGACACCCTACAAGGAGGAGGTGAGGTCCCTGGCGGAGTGGTTCCAGGAAAATAACCTCTCCCATGACGTCAACAAAACGAAGCAGCTGATCGTGGACTTCAGGAGACAGCAGAGGGAGCACGCCCCCATCCACATCGACAGGGAGTGGAGAAGGTGAAAAGCTTCAAGTTCCTCGGCGTACACATCACTGACAATCTGAAATGGTCCACCCACACAGACAGTGTGGTGAAGAAGGCGCAACAGCGCCTCTTCAACCTCAGGAGGCTGAATAAATTTGGCTTGGCCCCTAAGACCCTCAAACTTTTACAGATGCACCATTGAGAGCATCCTATCGGGTACGGCAACTGCACCGTCCACAACCGCAGGGCTCTCCAGAGGGTGGTACAGTCTGCCCAACGCATCACTGGGGGCACACTGCCTGCCCTCCAAGACATCTACAGCACCTGATGTCACAGGATGGCCAAAAGGATAATCAAGGACTTCAGCCACCCGAGCCATGGCCTGTTCACCCCGCTATCATCCAGAAGGCGAGGTCAAATAGCCATCACTAGCGGGCCTCCACCCAATACCCTGCCCTGAATTTAGTCACTGTCACTAGCCGGCTACCACCTGGTTACTCAACCCCGCACCTTAGAGGCTGCTGCCCTATGTACAGTACATAGACATGGAACACTGGTCACTTTAATCATGTTTACATACTGTTTTACGCATTTCATATGTACAGTATATATTGTATTCTAGTCAAGGCCATCCTATTCAACTATTGCTCTGCGTACACTATTCTATCCTATGTATTCTACAGATGTACTACATATTCTATCAACATACTGTCCATAATGTCTATAGATCCCATCACATATATACAGTGCATTTGGAAAGTAGTCAGACGCCTTCACTTTTTCCACATTTTGTTACATTACAGCCTTATTCTAAATATATATATATTTGTTTTATCCTCAGCAATCTACACACAATACCCCCTAATGACAAAGCGAAAACTGGTTTTTAGACACCCTTTGCTATGAAATTGACCTCAGGTGCATCCTGTTTCCATTGATCATCCTTGAGATGTTTCTACAACTTGATTGGAGTCCACCTTTGGTAAATTAAATTGATGTGACATGATTTGGTAAGACACACACCTGTCTATATAAGATACAAGAGCTGACAGTGCATGTCAGAGCAGAAACCAAGCCATGAGGTCGAAATATTGTCCGTAGAGCTCCGAGACAAGATTGTGTCGAGGCACAGATCTGGGGAAGGGTACCAAAACATTTCTGCAGCATTGAAGGTCCCCAAGAAAACAGTGGCCTACATCATTCTTAAATGGGGAAGAAGTTTGGAACCACCAAGACTCTTCCTTGAGCTGTCTGCCCGGCTAAACTGAGCAATCGGGGGAGAAGGGCCTTGGTCAGGGAGGTGACCAAGAACCCGATGGTCACTCTGACAGCGCTCTAGAGTTTCTCTGTGGAGATGGGAGAACCTTCCAGAAGGACAACCATCTCTGCAGCACTCCACCAATCAGGCCTTTATGGTAGAGTGGCCACCCTTTGCCTTGATGACAGCTTTGCACACTCTTGGCATTCTCTCAACCAGCTTCATGAGGTAGTCACCTGGAATGCATTTCAATTAACAGGTGTGCCTTCTTAAAAGTGAATTTGTGGAATTTATTTCCTTCTTAATGCGTTTGAACCAATCAGTTGTGTTGTGACAAGTTAGGGGTGGTATACAAAAAATAGTCCTATTTGGTAAAAGACCAAGTCCAAATGATGGGGCGGCAGGTAGCTTAGTGGTTAAGAGCGTTGTGCCAGTAACCAAAAGGTCACTGGTTCTAATCCCCGAGCCGACTAGGTGAAAATCTGCCGATGTGCCCTTGAGCAAGGCACTTAACCCTAATTGCTCCCGTAAGTCGCTCTGGATAAGAGCGTCTGCTAAATGACTGAAATGTAAATATAAATGTAATGGCAAGAACAGCTCAAATAAGCAAAGAGAAATGACAGTCCATCATTACTTTAAAACATGAAGGTCAGTCAATCCGGAAAATGTCAAGAACTTTTAACGTTTCTTCAAGTGCAGTTGGAAAAATCATCAAGCACTAGGATGAAACTGGCTCTCATGAGGACCGCCACAGGAAAGGAAGACCCAGAGTTACCTCTGCTGCAGAGGATAAGTTCATTAGAGTTAACTGCACCTCAGATTGCAGCCCAAATAAATGCTTCACGGAGTTCAAGTAACAGACACATCTCTACACAACTATTCAGAGGAGACTGCGTGAATCAGGCCTTCATGGTTGAATTGCTGCAAAGAAACCACTGCTAAAGGACACCAATAAGAAGAAGAGACTTGCTTGGGCCAAGAAACATTAGCAATGGACATTAGACCGGTGGAAATCTGTCCCTTTGTCACGACTTCCTCCGAAGCTGCCTCCTCTCCTTGTTCGGGCAGGCTTCGGCGTTCGTCGTCACCCGCCTTCTAGCCACTGCCTCTCCTCATCTCATCATTCCATTTTTTTTGCCTTGTTTAATACACACACCTTGTTCATATTCCCTCATCAGTACCTGTATAAGTGTTCCCTCTGCCCCCTTGTCTTTGTGTGTAATTGTTTATTGTGGAGGATAGTGAAGCTCGGTGGTGTTCCGTGTATTTTGTATCGCCGGAATATTTCCTTGTGTGCCTTGTATTTTCCTGTTTTGCGCACTGGAGGGTTTTGACCCATTACTGCGTAACTCTGTGTTTCGGAATAAATCCTGTTATTCTGTGAATTACCCTCCTGCGCCTGACTCCTTTGAAATCACCTCATCACAGAATCACACACCAAGACATGGAGTCAGCAGGAGAGGAGCACATGCCTGGAGACGTGGCGCGGGTCCGGGAGCATTCGACGATGCTAGCCAGCTTGGGAGAAGCGATGGATCGGGTTCTCCAGGTCGTCCAATGCCTGGAGAGGAGAAGACATGATCTTTCAGGACTAGCTGAGTGACCAGATCGAGCCACCCACACCCCAGCACCTAGAGGGTTTCATATATTCCGACCAAAGGAGTTTGACGGGACAGCTGCCCGCTGCCAGGTATTCCTCCTGCAACTGGATCTATACTTCTCGACCATCAGACCGGCTCCATTGGAGAGGGAGAAGGTGTCCGCACTTGTCTCCTGCCTATCGAGGAAAGCCATGGAGTGGGCCAACGCGGTCTGGAGTGAAGGAGGAGCCGCGTTGGACAACTACAGGGAGTTCGCTCGCCTCTTCCGGGCCGTCTTCGATCACCCGCCCGAAGGTAGAGAGGCAGGCGAGTGGTTGGTCCACCTGAGGCAGGGGACGAGACCGCGCAGTAATTTGCCCTGGAGTTTCGTACTCTAGCGGCTGGGTCCGGGTGGAACGAGTGGGCCGTCATCGACCATTTCCGCTGCCACCTGTGAGAGGACATCCGAAGGGAGCTAGCCTGCCGGGACAACACGTTGTCTTTCAATCAACTGTTGGACATGGCCAACCGGTTGGACAACCTGCTAGCTTCTAGAGGCACGAGAGGACATTCTACTGCATGATGTCGTCAGCGTTCTTTTGGGTCTGGAGGCGGCAGGCAGGGCACTCTCGCGTCACCCCAGGTATCAAACACCCACACTCGTTCAGAGCCCTCTGCTGCGCACTGTACCCTACACATCCACTTCCCTGATTACACGGTAGTTCCCCAGTGTAAGGCGCTGGTCGATTCAGGCGCAGCTGGGAACTTAATGGACAGGTCATTAGCACATAGTCTAGTTATTACATTGGTTCCCCTATCCATTCCACTCCCGATCAGAGCACTTGACAGTCGACCATTAGGGTTCAGGTTCGTTAGGGAAGTTACAGCACCAGTCACTATGGTCAATGCATGGGGCGCGCTTCTTCACAAAATCAGATCTCCAGAGTGCGTACAACGTGGTGCGTGTCCGAGAGGGTGACGAGTGGAAGACAGCATTCAGCACAACCACGGGGCATTACGAATACCTGATGATGCCGTACAGTTTGATGAATGCTCCATCCTTCTTCCAGTCCTTTGTGAACGAGGTGTTTCGGGACATGCTTGGTCTCGGTATAGTGGTCTACATCGATGACATTCTGGTGTATTCCGCTACGCGCGCCGAGAATGTGTCCCTGGTTCGCAAAGTGCTAGGCCGACTTTTGGAACATGACCTTTTTGACAAGGCAGAAAAGTGTTTGTTTTTTCCAACAGTCCGTCTCCTTCCTCGGATACCGCTTTACCACCTTAGGTGTGGAGATGGAGGGAGATTGCATTTCAGCCGTGCGTAATTGGCCGACTCCAACCAAGGTAAAGGATATGCAGCGCTTTATTGGCTTTGCCAACTACTATCGGATGTTTATTCGGGGCTTTGGCAAGGTCGCAGCTCCCATCACATCTCTGTTGACGGGTGAGCCGTCCCGGCTCCGCTGGTCTGCTGAGGCTGACAGGGCCTTCAGTAACCTGAGGGTTCTGTTCACCTCAGCCCCGGTACTGGCCCATCCCGATCCATCACTACCATTCGTAGTGGAGGTGGATGTGTCCGAGGTAGGGATAGGCGCTGACCTATCTCAACGCTCGGGCACGCCACCCTAGCTCCGCCCCTGTGCCTTCTTCTCCAAGAAGCTCAGCCCGGCGGAGCATAACTACGACGTTGGTGATCGGGAGCTGTTGGCTGTTGTACGATCCCTGACCGTGTGGAGGCACTGGCTTGAGGGGGCGAAACACCCTTTCCTCGTCTGGATGGACCACTGTAACCTGGAGTACATCCGGGCAGCGAGGAGGCTGAATCCTCGCCAGGCCAGGTGGGCTCTATTCTTCATACGGTTTGATTTTACACTATCTTACATCCCGGGTACGAAGAACGTGAAGGCAGACACACTGTCACGGCTGTACGACACAGAGGAGATGCCCATAGACAACACCCCCATACTCCCGGGCCTCCTGCATTGTGGCGGCGGTAGTGTGGGCGATGGACACGGACATAGAGCGGGCATTACGCACAGAGCCATCTCCACTTCAGTGCCCAGCTGGGCTGCAGTACGTGCCGTCTCTTGTCCGTGACCGTCTGATCTATTGGGCACACACGTCCCCCTCCTCTGGTCATCCAGGTATCGGCGGTACAGTGCGCTGCCTGACCGAAAAGTACTGGTGGCCTACCTTGGCTAAGGACGTGAGGGTATATGTCTCCTCCTGCTCGGTGTGCGCCCAGATTAAGGCACCTAGGCACCACCCAGCGGGTAAATTACAGCCCTTACCAGTTCCACAACGGCCTTGGTCCCACCTGTGTATTGATTTTCTCACTGATCTTCCCCTCTCTCAGGGTAACACCACCATCCTGGTCGCTGTGGACCGCTTTTCCAAAGCCTGCCGCCTCCTTCCTCTGCCCGGTCTCCCCGCAGCCCTGCAGACTGCGGAGGCCCTGTTTACTCAAGTCTTCCAGCACTACGGGGTGCCAAAGGACATAGTGTCTGACCGGGGTCCCAAGTTTACATCCACGGTCTGGAAGGCGTTCATGGAACGTCTGGGGGTCTCGGTCAGCCTGACCTCTGGGTTTCACCCCGAGAGTAATGGGCAGGTGGAACGGGTAAATCAGGATGTGGGTAGGTTCCTGCGGTCCTACTGCCAGGACCGGCCGGTGTTCTTGCCATGGGCAGAATAATAATATAATAATATGCCATTTAGCAGACGCTTTTATCCAAAGCGACTTACAGTCATGTGCGCATACATGTTTACGTATGGGTGGTCCCGGGGATCGAACCCACTACCCTGGCGTTACAAGCGCCATGCTCTACCAATTGAGCTACAGAGGACCACATATAAATAGATCAATTGTGCCTTTTTGATGGAAATATGGAGGTGGGATTTTGGAGATATTACTGCACTGTTTGAGTTAGGAACACAAGCAGTTCGCTGCACATCGCAATAACATCTGCTAAATATGTATATGCGACCAATAACAATTGATTTGATTTGTACAAATTGCTCAGCCCCAGTCAATTTGACAACAAGAGACATGCTGGCCACACAAATATTACATTTAGCTCCTTTAAAACTGCAACATTTTCTCTACTCCCCATGGCAAAATGTGTAGAATTGTAGGAAATTGACTTTAAAACTTAAACGTTTCTCTCCGCCGTCAAGAGGAGGGCCACTAAAATGTTTTGCCCGAGAGGTGGGTGGGCCCCCAAAAGGCTAGGGCCTTGTCGGCATCAAAGTCCACAATTCTGGTATTGTAACATCACTAATATGGGAGCAGTAGACACTGTAGGAGTGAGGAAATTAGAGCAACTAGACTAGTGCACAGAACTGGCTCTAATAGTAGGCTGTAATAGTACCATTGGCTTTCTTTCCTGTTTGCATTTCATGGTGTTGTCTTGTTATTCCACATTCAGACACAGAGAGCGAGGGAGGAGGGGGAAAAGAGAGAGGAGGAGAGGAGGTGGCAAAGAAAGGGAGAGAGAGGTAACGAGACAAGGGTGCTACAGGGAGAGACGAGGAGAGAAATTAAGCATAAGGGTCTGTGTATTCTCTGTGATGGTGGTGCTTGACTGGGGAATTCCATCATGTCTCTCAGTCCCGATGGTTGGGAGAGAGGGACAGACGGGGGATTCCGATGGCGATGGGCGACATTATTTCACTGGGTTCTTGCTATTTGTTGTGGAGTGGTCCTCCTGTAACAGGCTACGGGCCCTTGTCAAAAGTAGTGCACTATAAAGGAAATAGGTTGCCATTTAGGATGAAGTCTGAGCCGGTAGGTATTATTCGAGCAATAAGTCAGACCCCAGCTAGTGTCACTGTGTCACTTTCTCTTTTCCGTCTCCTGATGAGTCATTTTCTAGCCCCCCCCCCCCCCCCCCCTCCACCATTGTTTCTACCTCACTCTTCACTCAAATCCCATGCTCCTCTTTCATGCTTTCTCTAAAGAGAGATACTGTACAACAACAGGGGAGATTAATGAAGGCAAAGGCCTACATTCATCTCCCCTGTTGTTGTACAGTATCTCTCTGACTTTTATTGGCCAGGTTGGATAAAGATTGAATTCTAGTCAGAAAGGGCATAATAGCCTCATTGATTTCCTGTCTCCTTAAGCATTCCCCTACTGTGACGGGAATGAGAGCTTTGATTCTCTGGACCGTGTCGCTGAATTGAAATACATCTGGTTTGTAAAGTCAACCTGTCTCCAACAAGTTAACAGACATCGCAATAAGTCTGTCAACAAAGTCAGTAAATGGTTACAGACAACAACCTAGCTATATCCCACAGTCAATCCTAATCCTAACTCGGGATCCATGTGCACAATTATTTTTAGTTATAGTTCTCGAATGAGGATTCTAGATCTGAAATTAAGATTTGGCCCTTTAATGTCCTGTCAACTGATGGGCAACCTTGCGTCCTACAGTTACAGAAACGGTACTCTGTGTGTTTTGTTCTGCAGGCCATTGTGGGAAGACGTTTGCCATCTTGAAGAGGTATGTCACCGACGCGGTGCCAAAGACGAGCTGGCTTCTGGTGGTGGATGATGACACTCTCATCAGGTAAAGCTCTCAGTACACACACACACACACACACACACACACACACACACATACACGCAGCCACACACACAGACAGACACTAAGGCTGATGGTGTGTCTGAGTGATAGTTCCTCCTCAGTCAAAATGTGTGTATACACTTATGCCAAAACCCCTGGTGCAGTGAAAAAGCTGTCAAATAAAAAAGTTGAAAAGTTGAAAGAACTCTTCAAGGCTGCCTCCTGAGGGCAAAGTCAGCAAACTAATTATTTTTTATTTAGTACGGAGGATATTGGATGTAGAGCGCAGTGGTGTCAGAATTTAATTGGGGGATTTTGATGAGGAATATCCTACCAGTGTACAAGTGTGTGTGCATTGTTTGTGTGTGCACACCTGTGTGATGAGAGAGAGAATATGTGTGTGTGTGTGTGCATGTGTGCACACGTGTGTTTGTTTGTACATGCATGTGTACCTGAGTGTGAGTGTGTGCCTTCCCCAGCCTGCCCAGACTGCAGATGCTGCTGAGCTGTTACGACCCCTCTGAACCGGTGTGTCTAGGGGAGAGGTACGGCTACGGGCTGGGCCAGGGAGGCTACAGCTACATCACCGGAGGAGGGGGGTAAGTGACTTACATCTGCATCCCAAATGGAACCCTATTCCCTGCACAGTACACTACTTTTGATCAAAAGTACTGTACTGTGTAGGGAATAGGGTGCTTTTTGGCACTCAGCTAACATCTCTGACACAGACATTTTGGATGCAGCAATTGATGTTAATTGAGACAGAGGCCATACTTTTAGAGCAGTGGTTCCCAACTACGGTCCTCGAGTACCCCCAACAGACCCGAAATTCCGAGACCCGACCAGGGACCGGAGCGGATCCGGGTCCTAAATTCTCACTTTTGTCTCGGATCGAGTGAGAGGAGCCTTGGCCTATAGGCTACTCTTGATTGCGCAGATGGAGGCCTTTTTCATTGAAGTAAAACGAAAGTTAGAGGAGAAAGAGTGTAGTGAAAAGAAGCAGATAAGGGGAATGTCCTCCGTGGGGACAAGTTGTAATATTGTAGTGGACAAGGGTGAGAAGAACATTGGCGCGGTCAAATGGACTGTGTGCAACTCGCTATTCAGGTTTGATGCAATTTAGGTTTATTATCATTTTTATTATTGTAGGCCTATTTAAGAACCAGTTCTTTAAATATGCAGTGTTTTGATTCCTTTTGTTCAGGCATTTTCATTGGATAAGTTAAGTTCGAACTGTCTTTGATTTTGTGCTCCATATTTAGTTTAAGATAGGTTACAAGTGGTCCTGTTGTAAAATAAATATCATTACCCTATAGAGCTCGCCAGCTTGTAGTCCTAAAAACCGGAAATGAGTTACCTCTGGTTCGTTCAGCCATTCCTATGGGGAAAATGAATGGGAAAATAATAGGAAAAATTACAACGTATAAGATCTCCTAAGCCTGTGTTTTCCACAGACCTTATTTTCTGCATTTCCAAAAACCCGACAAAACCTCTGTTCATTTTCCCATAGGCTGAGTCCAACGAACCATGGCGGAGTTAGTGCCTACAAAAAGACGCCATTACTAATGCTCTCTATTGCTGCCATTTGTCGGATAGGACTACAGTAGGCACCTGCCTTTGTTGGTAATTGCTGCAAAATAGGCCTAGCCTGTTAAAACTTTTGTGAAAGTTTAAACCTTCAAACCTTGTTTCATTCTATTGAGCCGTTTTCTTTGGCCATGTCACGCCCTGGCTCTGGGGACTCTTAAATGTTGAGCCAGGGTGTGGACTTGTTATGTTTAGTTTTCATTGGGTCTGTTCTAGATCGTTCATATCTATGTTGGCCAGGGTGGTTCCCAATCAGAGACAGCTGTAGCTCGTTGTCTCTGATTGGGGACCATACTTAGGCAGCCTTTTGGCACTTTAGTATTGTGGGATCTTGTTCTGTATAGGTTTGTGTTGGTGAACCTTTAGACTTCACGTATCGTTTTGTTGTTGGTGTAAAGTACTCATTAAAAGATGTACGCCTATCACGCTGCGCCTTGGTCTGCCTCTAATAACCATCGTGACAGAAGATCCCACCAAAATAGGACCAAGCAGCGTGTGCAGGAGCAAACGCCGGGTATGGAACAAGAGGTTACTCTGGTAGATGTCCTCTTCGGTTGGGGGAGAATCACGGAGGAGGAGGCCGTCCGCTACCGGAGGGCGATGAGGGAGGATGCCCAGGCAGGAGAGGAGAAGCGGCGCCAACTGGGCCGTCGTCGGACAGGCGAGAGGCAACCCCAAGTAATTTTTTGGGGGGGGGCACACGGCATGGACTACGGGGCTGCTGGAGGCAGCTACAGGGCGAGTTTGCGGACTAGGAGAGGAGGCCACCAGGTTACGGGGGCCATTGGTCATGAGGGGGAAGGAGAGTGTAGAGGCACGGCGAGAGGTACTGGGGTGTGTTACCAGTCCGGTCCGGCCCGTTCCTGATCCCCGCACAAGGCCAGTGGTGTGTGTTCCCAGTACGGTCCGGCCTGTTCCTGTCCATCGCACCAAGCCTGTGGTGCGCGTCGCCAGCCCGGTCCGGCCTGTTCCTGCTCCCCGCACCAAGCCTGTGGTGCGCGTCGCCAGCCCGGTCCGGCCCGTTCTTGCTCCCCGCACCAAGCCAGTGGTGCGCGTCGCCAGCCCGGTCCAGCCTGTGTCTGCTCCCCGCACCAAGCCTGTGGTGCGCGTCGCCAGCCCGACCCGGCCCGTTCCTGCTCCCCGCACCAAGCCAGTGGTGTGCGTCGCCAGCCCGGTCCGGCCTGTTCCTGCTCCCCGCACCAAGCCTGTGGTGCGCGTCGCCAGCCCGGTCCGGCCCGTTCCTGCTCCCCGCACCAAGCCTGTGGTGCGTGTCGCCAGCCCGGTCCGGCCCGTTCCTGCTTCCCGCACCAAGCCTGTGGTGTGCGTCGCCAGCCCGGTCCGGCCCGTTCCTGTTCCCCGCACCAAGCCTGTGGTGCACGTCGCCAGCCCGGCCCGGCCCGTTCCTGCTCCCCGCACCAAGCCAGTGTTGTGCGTCGTCAGCCCGGTCCGGCCCGTTCCTGCTCCCCGCACCAAGCCTGTGGTGCGCGTCGCCAGCCCGGTCCGGCCTGTTCCTGCTCCCCGCACCAAGCCAGTGGTGCGCGTCGTCAGCCCGGCCCGTTCCTGCTCCCCGCACCAAGCCAGTGGTGTGCGTCGTCAGCCCGGTCCGGCCCGTTCCTGCTCCCCGCACCAAGCCTGTGGTGCGCGTCGCCAGCCCGGTCCGGCCTGTTCCTGCTCCCTGCACCAAGCCAGTGGTGCGCGTCGTCAGCTCGGTCCGGCCCGTTCCTGCTCCCCGCACCAAGCGAGTGGTGCGCGTCGTCAGCCCGGTCCGGCCCGTTCCCGCTCCCCGCACCAAGCCAGTGGTGCGCGTCGTCAGTCCCGCACGGTCCGTGCCTGTTCCACCTGTGCCTGGTCCGGCACCGGTCAGCTGCTCCACGCCGGAGCCAGAGCAATCCCGGTCCGGCCTGTGTCTGCTCCCCGCACCAAGCCTGTGGTGCGCGTCGCCAGCCCGACCCGGCCCGTTCCTGCTCCCCGCACCAAGCCAGTGGTGTGCGTCGCCAGCCCGGTCCGGCCTGTTCCTGCTCCCCGCACCAAGCCTGTGGTGCGCGTCGCCAGCCCGGTCCGGCCCGTTCCTGCTCCCCGCACCAAGCCTGTGGTGCGCGTCGCCAGCCCGGTCCGGCCCGTTCCTGCTTCCCGCACCAAGCCAGTGGTGTGCGTCGTCAGCTCGGTCCGGCCCGTTCCTGCTCCCCGCACCAAGCCAGTGGTGCGCGTCGTCAGCCCGGTCCGGCCCGTTCCCGCTCCCCGCACCAAGCCAGTGGTGCGCGTCGTCAGTCCCGCACGGTCCGTGCCTGTTCCACATGTGCCTGGTCCGGCACCGGTCAGCTGCTCCACGCCGGAGCCAGAGCAATCCGCTCCACCGGTGTGCAGTCCAGCTCCGGCCAGCGGGGCCAGACCAGACCAGGGGCGCTACGGGGGGGTAGCGAGAGAGTGGTGGTCACGCCCGGAGCCGGATCCGCCTCCGAGGCAGAATGCCCACCCGGCCCCTACCCTCTTGTGTTTGGTTGGCGCTGTCGCAGTCCGCACCTTTGGGGGAGGGGGGGGGGGGGGTACTGTCACGCCCTGGCTCTGGGGACTCTTATATGTTGAGCCAGGGTGTGGATTTTCTATGTGTGATTTTCTATGTTTTGTTCTAGTTCGTGTTTTCTATGTTGGCCAGGGTGGTTCCCAATCAGAGACAGCTGTAGCTCGTTGTCTCTGATTGGGGAAAATACTTAGGCAGCCTTTTGGCACTTTAGTATTGTGGGATCTTGTTCCGTAAGGTTTGTTTTGGTGTGTTAACCTAGGACTTTACTTATCGTTTGGTTTGTTGTTTTGTTAGTGTTGTGTACGAAATAAAAGATGTACGCAAATCACGCTGCGCCTTGGTCCGCTTCATCGTGCAACGATCGTGACAGGCCAAGTTAAGTTCCAACTGTAATGTTGTGTTTGCCGCAATATAATAGAATTACCGGTAGGCCTACTATATAAACACATGCAGTCCTACCCGACAAATGGCAGCAATAGAATACAAACAGTGTAGAATACAAACAGTGTAGCTACTCACTCCGCAAGGCAATTAAACTGGCAAAACATCAGTATAGAGACAAAGTGGAGTCGCAATTCAGCGGCTCAGACACGAGACGTATGTGGCAGGGTCTAAAGACTACAAAAGGAAAACCAGCCACATCGCCGACACTGACGTCTCGCTTCCAGACAAGCTAAACACCTTCTTCGCCCGCTTTGAGGATAACACAGCGCCACTGACGAGGCCCACTACCAAGGACTGTGGCCTCTCCTTCTCCGTGGCCGACGTGATTAAGCATGTTAACCCCCGCAAGGCTTCCGGCCCAGACGGCATCCCTAGCCGCGTCCTCAGAGCAGGTGGCTGGTGTGTTTATGGACATATTCAATCTCTCCCTTTCCCAGTCTGCTGTTCCCACATGCTTCAAGATGGCCACCATTGTTCCTGTACCCAAGAAAGCAAAGGTAACTGAACTAAATGACTATCGCCCTGTAGCACTCACCTCTGTCATCATGAAGTGCTTTGACAGACTACTCAAGGATCATATCACCTCTACCTTACCTGTCACCTAGACCCACTTCAATTTTCTTACCGCCCCAATAGATCCACAGACGATGCAATCGCCATCACACTGCACACTGCCCTATCCCATCTGGACAAGAGGAATACCTATGTAAGAATGCTGTTCATTGACTATAGCTCAGCATTCAACACCATAGTACCCTCCAAGCTCATCATCAAGCTCGAGGCCCTGGGTCTGAACCCCGCCCTGTGCAACTGGGTCCTGGACTTCCTGACGGGCCGCCCCCAGGTGGTGAAGGTAGGAAACAACATCTCCACTTCGCTGATCCTCAACACTGCGGCCCCACAAGGATGCGTGCTCAGCCCCCTCCTGTACTCCCTGTTCACCCATGACTGCGTGGCCAAGCACGCCTCCAACTCAATCATCAAGTTTTCAGACGACACAACAGTAGTAGGTTTGATTACCAACAAATGAGACCGCCTACAGTGAGGAGGTGAGGGCTCTGGGAGTGTGGTGCCAGGAAAAGAACCTCTCACTCTGCGTCAACAAAACAAAGGAGATGATTGTGGACTTCAGGAAACAGCAGAGGGTGCACCCCCCTATCCACATCGACGGGACCGCAGTGGAGAAGGTGGAAAGCTTCAAGTTCCTTGGCGTACACATCACCGACAAACTGAAATGGTCCACCCACGCAGTGTGGTGAAGAGGGTGCAACAGAGCCTCTTCAACCTCAGGAGGCTGAAGAAATTTGTCTTGGCACCTAAAACACTCAAACTTTTACAGATGCACAATTGAGAGCATCCTGTCTTGCTGTATCACCACCTGGTATGGCAACTGCACCGCCCGCAACCGCAGGCGACACATACAGCAACCGCCCTCCAAGACACATACAGCACCCAATGTCACAGGAAGGCCAAAAAGATCATCAAGGACATCAACCACCCGAGCCACTGCCTGTTCACCCCGCTATCATCCAGAAGGCGAGGTCAGTACAGGTGCATCAAAGCTGGGACCGAGAGAATGAAAAACAGCTTCTATCTCAAGGCCATCAGACTGTTAAATAGCCATCACTAGCACATTAGAGGCTGCTGCTGCCTATTGAAATCACTGGCCACTTTAAGAAATGGAAAACTAGTCACTTTAATAATGTTTACACATCTTGCACACTGCCCTATCCCATCTGGACAAGAGGAATAACTATGTAAGAATGCTGTTCATTGACTATAGCTCAGCATTAAACACCATAGTACCCTCCAAGCTCATCATCAAGCTCGAGGCCCTGGGTCTGAACCCCGCCCTGTGCAACTGGGTCCTGGACTTCCTTACGGGCCGCCCCCAGGTGGTGAAGGTAGGAAACAACATCTCCACTTCGCTGATCCTCAACACTGCGGCCCCACAAGGATGCGTGCTCAGCCCCCTCCTGTACTCCCTGTTCACCCATGACTGCGTGGCCAAGCACGCCTCCAACTCAATCAACAAAGTATAAAGTTATGAATATGCTACACATCGAAACACAATGAATATTAGTTTTTTTAATTAGTTATAGGCAGTTTTTAAGGACACTGTCGATCATTTGGCCTCTATCGCTCGTTTATTGATGGCGCTGGCATTCTGAGGTTTCTTCGATTTCTACTCTCGGATCTGAACGGGTCTCTCTGTTTTTCCACTGGCCTTTTCAGAATGGGTCTGACTGTCCTCGGGTCCATTCGGAACGGGTCTCCGTTAAAATAAAATGAATTTATGCAAATCGGGTCGGGTGGGAAAGCCACAGATCCAATTTGGAACTGGTCCAACGTTTTGGACCCATGAAGACCTCTACCCTCAACAGTACACGTTTTTTATTGTAGCCCCGGACAAGCACACCTGATTGAACTTGTCAATGAATCATCAGGCCCTCAATGAGTTGAATCAGGTATGTTTGTATGGGGCTGTTGAAGGGTACTCGAGGACCGGAGTTGGGAACCACTGTTTTAGAGGAATTGTTGTTGTTGTTGTTGTTGTGTGGTAGCTATGGGTGGGATGCAGCAGGTTGCTGTTGAACTGTGGATAAACTGCAGGAGGAACTATATTTAGAACAAATCCATTTAGCAATCTCCCAAACATCCGAACTTGAAGTTTTCTCTACAGATGCTTATCTTCAGTTATTGTATTTCTGCCTCGTTTCTCTGTATGTTTCTCTGTAATGATTTGACCTTTATGGTGTAATTTCCCATTCTCACTTCAAATCATATGTGGTGTTACTATAGATTTGACTGGATTGTTAGATCAAAATATAAGAAGAATATAATAGAATATTAGAATATAAGACAGACATACAGTGCATTCGGAAAGTATTCAGACCAGGTCCCTTTTTCCACATTTTGCTACGTTACAGCCTTATTCTAAAATTGATTAAATAAAACAATTTCCTCATCAATCTACACACAATACCCCATAATGACAAAACTAAAACAGATTTTTATACATTTTTGCAAATGTATTCAAAATAAAAAACTGAAATACCTTATTACATAAGTATTCAGACCCTTTGCTATGATATTTGAAATTGACCTCAGGTACATCCTGTTCCCATTGATCATCCTTGAGATGTTTCTACAATTTGATTGGAGT
The DNA here is from genome assembly GCF_964263955.1 of Coregonus lavaretus. Taxonomy (NCBI): domain Eukaryota; kingdom Metazoa; phylum Chordata; class Actinopteri; order Salmoniformes; family Salmonidae; genus Coregonus; species Coregonus lavaretus. The sequence goes on along the minus strand of NC_140013.1, from coordinate 2,614,157 downwards.
ACACCTGTGGTAAATTCAATTGATTGGACATGATTTGTAAATGCACACACCTGTCTATATAAGGTCCCACAGTTGACAGTGCATTTCAGAGCAAAAACCAAGCTATGAGGTCGAAGGAATTGTCCATAGAGCTCAGAGACAGGTTGTGTCGAGGCACAGATCTGGGGAAGGGTGGCAAAACATTTCTTCAGCATTGAAGGATCCAAAGAACACAGTGGCCACCATCATTCTTAATTGGAAGAAATTTGGAACCGCCAAGACTCTTCCTAGAGCTGGCCACCTGGCCAAACTGAGCAATCGGGGAAGAAGGGCCTTCGTAAGGGAGGTGACCAGGAACCCGATGGTCACTCTGACAGAGCTCCAGAGTTCCTCTGTGGAGATGGGAGAACCTTCCAGAAGGACAACCATCTCTGCAGCACTCCACCAATCAGGCCTTTGTGGTAGCGTGGCAAGACAGAAGCCACTCTTCAGTAAAAGGCACATGACAGCCTGCTTGGAGTTTGCCAAAACGCACCTAAAGGACTCTCAGACCATGAGAAACAAGATTCTCTGGTCTAATGAAAGCAAGATTGGACTCTTTGGCCTGAATGCCAAGCGTCACGTCTGGAGGAAACCTGGCACCATCCCTACGGTGAAGCATGGTGGTGGAAGCATCATGCTGTGGAGATGTTTTTCAGCAGCAGGGTCTGGGAGACTAGTCAGGATCGAGGGAAAGATGAACGGAGCAAAGTATAGAGAGATCCTTGATGAAAACCTTCTCCAGAGCCTCAGACTGAGGCGAAGGTTCACCTTCCAACAGGAGAACGACCCTAAGCACACAGCCAAGACAACGCAGAAGTGGCTTCAGGACAAGTCTTTGAATGTCCCTGAGTGGCCCAGCGAGAGGCCGGACTTGAACCCGTTTGAACATCTCTGGTGAGACCTGAAAATAGCTGTTCAGCGACACTCCCCATCCAACCTGACAAGAGCTTGAGAGGATCTGCGGAGAAGAATGGGAGAAACTCCCCAAATACAGATGTGACAAGCTTGTAGCTTCATACCTAAGACAACTTGAGGATGTAATCGCTGCCAAAGGTGCTTCAACAAAGTACTGAGTAAAGGGTCTGAATATTTATATAAATGTAATATTTCAGTTAATATTTTTTATTTTTTTGCACACATTTCTAAAAACCTGTTTTTGCTTTGTCATTATGGGGTATTGTGTATAGATTGATGAAGAAAAACAACGATTTAATCCATTTTAGAGTAAGACTGTAATGTAACAAAATGTGGAAAAAGTAAAGTGGTCTGAATACTTTCCGAATGCACTGTAAATGTGGGTCATGTTGGACCAATTGCAACCAAGATTGGCCACTAGATTATTGCCAGCTGAGCTCTGTTTAAACCATCAATATGCGCTAAAATCACCCTACAGCTGATCTCAATTGCAACCATCATCTGCCACCGATTTACCGCTCCATAAAGGCGTCCTTATACTAGGTTTGCTGTTTGTCCATCGAGACTCTGTAGCCAGTACACTTCCTCAAGAAATCTGCAAATAATTTTGTCATTTTTGCAGAGGAGGTCGTAGATGCACAATTTTCTATCTAGATCTTTGGTGCGATATTTCTCAAGTGAAATTTGAATTACAACAAACCGTTCATTGAAGAATCCCTACTGTTGACCAATCACTGACGAAGGGGCGTAGACTTCGGCAACTGAAGTTCGACTTGCGTCAAGAAAATGTTTGTGTGCACGAACAGCTGATAAAACCCTTGCCGAACACCAAAACGAACAACAACTTCACAAAATGTTGTCATTGTATATGCACAAACTGTTTTGAACTTTTTCAGATGGGAAGCATGCGGACGCCTTAAGACGGATGTCGCTTTTATATTTTTTCAAGATTTTGTAATACAATGATTTTACTTGTCTGAATCAAATATGCCCATTTCTTATCAAGAGGGGAAAGGGAAATATTCCTGAACTGTAGTCTACACATTTGATATTTGAATCAAAATCGTGATTGTGTTGTATTTTGAATCAAATAATATTCTATTCTAATATTGTGTGGATAGTTGAGATCATTTCTTTAAGCTATTTGTAGAACAACGTGATAAGACTCAGTAGTGAACCTTTATAATTTAGCACAGGGCTACTAATTAGGCCAGTAGTCTACCTTATTGAAGAAACAATGTCTGAATTGGAAAGAAATGTGGTAGGGAGAGTCATTTCGTATTATTTGGAAGTCGTTATCCAAAGAAACAGATGCAAAGTGTTTCGTTTTATAATTATATTTAAATTGTTTATAACAGTCATTGCTGTGATCGATATCACTTTAATTTACAATGTGGTAGGCTAATTAATTAAAAGTTGGTTTTCAATAACTTTCTTTTCGCAGAGTTATTGACATGGGCTACATTTCCAGTTTAATCATTTTATTTCAGTTGTAATATGTCACATTCTTCCGTTTTAACTTTTTCATATTTCAATTTCATTGTTCCTAATAGGATGTTTTTTCATTGGGGCGGGAGTAGTGAAGGCAGACAATGACCATTTCCCATGCCACAATTTTGCTCAAAACATATTTGTTTACCCTTAACTGTGTGTACATTACTGTATTTATACGTGGGATCTTGTTTTTCAACAGGAAAAGTACAAAAATACCTGGAATGCGTCTTTAAATTGTCAATCCACCTTTTTTTCCCTTAACTGTGTTGGTCAGAGTAGTGATGTTAATGTGTGTGATAATAATAATAATAATAATAATAGTTGATTGGATTCTCCACGTAGGTGCTCAATCATTTTCTGTGCCAGAACGCTCACCACACATAAGCTAATGTGTGTTGGCGTGTGTGCGTGTGTTGTGTCCTGTCAGGATGGTGTTCAGTAGGGCCGCGGTGGTGAGGCTCCTGGCCAGTGACTGCAAGTGTTACAGTAATGACGCCCCTGATGACATGGTGCTGGGGATGTGTCTCAATGCTCTGGGGCTCTCTATCACACATAGCTCCCTCTTCCACCAGGTAAAACACTGGCCTTACCCATTACCCTTATGCCAGGAACCCACAGTTTGGAATTTTATTGGCACGATTCATGTGTCACATACTATTTTCATGATTGTTATTTCATGATCGTACACGAAAAATGGGAGCTCTAGAGTCGCTCAATCTGGCAGGGTCAACATTAGCGGATTTACTGCACTTGTGATTTCCCGACAACACAGACTTTTCTGTCGTTGTCGTTGCCCTGCATTTTTCCTGCTGTGTGAACACTGCTACGAAGGAGATTCCACGGCAATAGGAACGCTGTAAGCTGGCATGCACTGTAGAAAAGATGAAGCAATTGGTCCATCTTTCTACACAGCATGTTATCTAACATTTTCTACACCCTAAATGACCATTTCTAAGTATCCGATTTTATTAACCACATTGTAGGCCTACTAGAACACAGATTATGGCAGATTTGACAAATAAGCACTTTCTGCTATTTTAAAAAGACAAATTCTAATCAAAGCAAATGTAACTTAATTTATACAAGTGGTAAAGTGAGAACACCCTTCAGATAGCAGATCCTCAAGATGTATCAGCTGTTATGTCGTAAAGTGGAGCACTTCCACTGCACGACATAGCAAAGAGGTTTGGATGATCAAAAACGCGCTGTGGGAGAGAGCCATTACCTTATACATTATTACCCATTACCCTTACCTAATACCAACTACCCTAACCCATTACCGTTATCTAATAAGTTACCTAAGACCTAATACTCTTTACCCATTATTCTTACCTGATAATACAACATTTCACAGTACGTCAATTTCACAGTTCAACAATGGTTGTTGTAGCAAGGCTCAGGTAACAAAGATACTAGACAATAGCCAATATCCCTCCTTAGTTAACTCCTTACTTTCTCCTCATCTCCTGGGGGACTGGTTCTCTCTGATTGTACCAGTGTATTTAATAGCCCTGTTTAATCGTAGCAATTACAGCAGTCTCCTGTGGCTGATGGTAATGGAAGGTTTTGAAAGGAATAGTTCACTCAAATTACAAAATAGCAAATTGGTTTCCTTGCCCTGTAAGTAGTCTATTAACAAGGTAAGCGAGGCAGGTAGCCTAGCGGTTAAGAGTGTTGGGCTAGTAATCGAAAGGTCATTGGTTCGAATCCCCGAGCCGACTAGGCACTTAACCCTAATTGCGCCTGTAAGTCACTCTGGATAAGAGCGGCTGCTAAATTACTCAAATCTAAATAAGAGAGCAATCCATGCTTTGGTTTTGTTTTCTAGCCACTGTCTCCAAATGCTAACTTTTGAGCATTTACTAACTTTTGAGCATTTGTGACACAAAACCAATGCAAGTCAATATCCTCGATATTAGCATTTCAATAATTGTTCTGTCCCTCCAGGCTCGACCTGAAGACTACTCCAGAGACTTCCTAGCCCACCAGGTGCCCATCTCCTTCCACAAACACTGGAACATCGACCCCGTCGCCGTCTTCAACAGGTGGCTAAAGGACGAGTCGAGGTCAACAACCCCACACGGACTAAACAAGAGCACCAAAGAAGAGTTATAGTCACTCAGACACTATCAGTCTTAGTGTGCGTGCGTGTATGTGTGTGTGTGTGTGTGGAGTCAAGAACAAACGTATTGTCAGCATGTTTCCTCTATCAGTATAAATGTTTTCTATATTGTTAATCTTGCGGAGATATAATTTGGAAGGTTCATGCAAGTCTCTGTCCATGACTGTGTGTTTGGGAACTTATTCATGACTGAGGCCAGGCGCATTAGAGCAGCGCACTAAAATTGACTTTCAAAGGTAATTTACGCTTGGGCCGACATGCGCAGCATTTACCATGAATGCGATCTCCGCGAGGGTCGGGGAAAACGCCTTTAGAAGACACATTGTCGGCTGTCTAGTGCGCAGCTCTGTAACTTGTATTGAATCTCGGCCACAGTTTCAATAGATTTGCATGTTGAGGTTGTCAGTGTGTGTTCGGATCTTGTCTGTGTATATTTATAATATGATATAATCTATAAATCTTGCCAAGTTGAACAATGAAACTCATTTTCTTCTTAAGGACATAGCTCAACATTATTACTACATGCTGTACAATGTGTACTATTTTTATAAAAACATGTTATCACTTAAAAATATGTGTTTGCTCTGTCTTATTGGAGTTTTATTTCTGCCATTTGGTTTCAGGATTAATTAATTACTATTAATTGTGACTGTAAATAATAGGGTCTATGAAGTGTGTGTGTTTTCATAGCCCCTATTATCACACACACAACACATACTGTTCAATGAAATTTTAAATAGAAGCTTAGAGAAATTACTGATGTTTTCTTTATGATAACTTTGATGATAACTGTGAAAGCAAAGGCCCTTGTGCTGTGCTTGGGCGGGACACCCATATTTCCGCCATGACACACTAGCTTTCCTCATTACTTCATAACTTCATGAGTGTTCAGTTTTAACTTGTGTAACTTTGTTTATGGAAGACTTATCAATACAGGCCCAGCATGGGGACAGGGATGTGAATAATACAACTAGGCTGACATGTTGGTAAAATAAATCCCTTTATATCAGGGGTGTCAAACTACTTCCATGGAGGGCCTAGTGTCTGCAGGTTTTTGGTTTTTCCTTTCAATTAAGCCCTAGACAACCAGGTGTGGGGAGTTCCTTACTAATTAGTGACCTTAATTCATCAGTCAAGTACAAGGGAGGAGGGAAAACCAGCAGGCACTCGGCCCTCCGTGGAATGAGTTTGACACCTGTCTTTTATATGATGTAAGGTCATATGATTGAGTCATTCACCAAGAATAGAGCGTCCTCTTCTGTCTTCTGTTTCCCTATTTATCAGAGTAGTCAGGGTAACTTCTGAATAAATTAATGTAAGGAAACTCGCCAAATGCACATTAATGAATTACACTACATGACCAAAGGTATGTGGACACCTGCTCGTCATAAATCTCATTCCAAAATCATGGACATTAATATGGAGTTGGTCCCGCCTTTGCTGCTATAACAGCCTCCACTCTTCTGGGAAGGCTTTCCACTAGATGTTGGAATATTGCTGCGGGGACTTGCTACCATTCAGCCACAAGAGCATTAGTGAGGTCGGACACTGATGTTGGGCGATTAGGCCTGGTTCGCAGTCGGCGTTCTAATTCATCCCAAAGGTGTTCGATGGGGTTGAGGTCAGGGCTCTGTGCAGGCCAGTCAAGTTCTTCCACACCGATCTCGACAAACCATTTCTGTATGGACCACGCTTTGTACACAGTGGCATTGTCATGCTGAAACAGGAAAGGGCCTTCCCCAAACTGTTGCCACAAAGTTGGAAGCACAGAATTGTCTAGAATGTCATTGTATGCTTTAGCGTTAAGATTTCCCCTCACTGGAACTAAGGGGCCTAACCCAAACCATGAAAAACAGCCCCAGACCATTATTCCTCCTCCACCAAACTTTACAGTTGGCACTATGCATTGGGGCAGGTAGCGTTCTCCTGGCATCCGCCAAACCCAGATTCGTCCGTCGGACTGCCAGATGGTGAAGCGTGATTCATCGCTCCAGAGAACGTGTTTCCACTGCTCCAGAGTCCAATGGCGGCAAGCTTTACACCACTCCAGCCGACACTTGGCATTGCGCATGGTAATCTTAAACTTGTGTGCGGCTGCTCGACCATGGAAACCCATTTCATGAAGCTCCCGACGAACAGTTCTTGTGCTGATGTTGCTTCCAGGGGCAGTTTGGAACTCAGTAGTGAGTGTTGCAACCGATGACAGATGATTGTTATGCTCTACGCGCTTCAGCACTCGGCGGTCCCATTCTGTGAGCTTGTGTGGCCTACCACTTCGCGGCTGAGCCATTGTTGCTCCTAGACGTTTCCACGTCACAATAACAGAACTTACAGTTGACCAGGGCAGCCCTAGCAGGGCAGAAATTTGACAAACTGACTTGTTGGAAAGGTGGCATCCTATGATGGTGCCACGTTGAAAGTCACAGAGCTCTTCAGTAAGGCCATTCTACTGCCAATGTTTGTCTATGGAGATTGCATGGCTGTATGCTCGATTTTATACACCTGTCAGCAATGGGTGTGGCTGAAATAGCCGAATCCACTAATTTGAAGGGGTGTCCACATACTTTTGTATATATAATGTATATCCTTTTTCAGTTGCATTCTGTTGGACATTTTTACTAAAGCAACTTAAAGGGATAGTTTACTTAAATTACGTTCAATTTATTATATCTTGTCCCAATCAGGGGCTTTATTTAATCCATATCGTGGAAGTTCAGTGTTCAGAGCCCCAGATCTCTATGTAAATGTGCACTTACACCATTCATTCATTCACTTATTCATTCATTCATAAAAATTAACTACTGTATATCCATTCATGCTCTCTGTCCTGCCCCCCCCCCCCCTCGCTCTCTCTCTCTCACTCCCCCTATCTGTCATGCATTTTAATTCAAAGAGAGAGAAACAAAGTGGAGACGAACAGTCAGTTCTGAATGGTTGATGAAGCTGTCAAGAGACTTAGACTTGAGGAAAACAGGTGCTAGAAAGAAGGTGAAATTGGTTTCCATTTCCAATCTAATGTTGTTGATGACATACACAAATAAGACTGAAAGACACACCACATCCCTTTCTCTGCATCTCTATTACATGTTACGCTTTGATATTGTCATTTGAAGACAGAATACTGACTATAATATCATATTGATTTGCTCCCTCGCTTCTCCTCATCTCTCATCGTCGAGGCATCACGTATGATTTTGAGAGGTCTAATAGAAATTGAGATGAAGAGTGAGTTTCTTTATAGATGATAATGATATGGATAGTATTTTACTTTCTTTTGAATCCATTCAAACATTTCCATCCTGTCAGCACAATAACAACCCAGCAGGCAAAACTTGGCACATGATATCTGAATGTAATTTTCTGGATGTAAACTGTTTTTGTGGTTGAAAAGATTACAACTGTTCTCTGTTATTACCAGGTAAATACATTTTTCATGACGAGATCAGGACGTGATATTTTGCTTATCTGGTCAGTTAGCCAAATTACAACCAGATAAAGACTTTAAAGCTACAGTTTGCAATTGGTACATACATTTTTGGACTTTTGAATTAATGGCCATTTGGGTTTTTAAAAATATAACCTATAAATGCCTATTGAGCTTAGTACAGTTGTACATCATAACCCATCTTGTTTGTAAATTGTAAATTGTAGTGGTCCGTCCTTGTACCCATTTGCTATGAATTTCAGAGTGGTTACATTTCTCAAGCTACAGCCCTTTGCTGTCTACCTAAGTTGCGGGGCGGCTGGAATTTGTTGTTTTTCGAATCCCAGACTGTAGCTTTAACCAAACTAGTTTAGCCCGCTGGGAAGGCATGCTGATTTTTCATGTTTTGACATTTACATTTTAATCATTTAGCAGACACTCTTATCCAGAGCGACTTACAGGAGAAATTAATAATAATAATAATAATAATTTATTGAACTTCAATAGCACTTTTCATAATAGAAATCTCAAAGCGCTTAAATTAGGGTTAAGTTCCTTACTCACGGGCACTGGGATTCGGCTCTGGGATTCGAACCAGCGACCGTTCAGTTACTGGCCCAACGCTCTTAACCACTAAACAGGTGCAGTTTTGTCATTTGAAATACCTTTAACAACCTACCCAGAGTAACGCTCCAGGTTAGTGGAGCTTCAGGGCTTGAACAAAATAGTATGAGGTGAAATGAGTTATTTTGGGGTAAGTTTGACATGTGTGAGGGTACTGTAGTGTCTTGGCACTAAGCATATGTTTCCTGTCAACCTGCTACTTTTGTAAAAGTTTAAATAAATGAAATAACAGATCAAACACACATTTCATTAAGAATGCCTTAAGCGCTTCCTGAATTGACCCCCAATGCTGCTTTCTAGCTGCAGTGATGGATCCAGGCTGGTTGCAGCTGGAGGAAGATTATCCACTGTGCCAGTTCCCTTGTGGCAACCTGAGTATGTGTCTGCCACAGCTGCTTCACTGAAACTGACACCTAGACTGCCCAAACGGGGCTGATGAGGAGAACTGTGGTAGGTATACTATCTCACCTATATTAACTGGCTACTACCATCTCACCTAGATATTAACTGGTTAGTACCATCTCACCTAGATATTAACTGCAACCTGGTTCAGGTTATCAGTCAACCTACCAGGGTAGTTACAAACAGCACAGGAATTAAATGTATTGATCACATCTTTACTAATGCTGCAGAAATGTGCTTTAAAGCAGTATCCAAATCCATTGGATGTAGTGATCACAATATAGTAGCTATATCTAGGAAAACCAAAGTTCCAAAGGCTGGGCCTAATAAAGTGTATAAGAGGTCATACAAGAAGTGCTGTAGTGATTCTTATGTTGATGATATAAATAATATTTGCTGGTCTGTGCTGTGTAATGAGGAGCAACCAGACACTGCACTTGACACATTACGAAATTGCTTTTTCCAGTTACGAATAAGCATGCACCCATTAAGAAAATGACTGTAAAACTGTTAACTCCCCTTGGATTAATGAGTAATTGAAAAATGGTATGGTTGAGAGAGATGAGGCAAAAGGTATGGCAAATAAGTCTGGCAGCATAACCGATAGGAAAACGTACTGCAAATTGAGAAATCATGTGACTAACCTAAATAAAAATACAAAAACTATACTATGAAACAAAAATAAATGATATAAAAAATGATAGTAAAAAGTTTTGGAGCACCTTAAATTAAATTTTGGGCAAAAAGTCAAACTCGGCTCCATCATTCATTAAATAAGATGGCTCATTCATCACAAAACCCACTGATATTGTCAACTGCTTTAATTATTTTTTCATTGGCAAGATTAGCAAACTCAAGCATTACATGCCAGTAACAAACGCTGACACTACATATCGAAGTATATCTGACCAAATTATGAAAGACAAGCATTGTACTTTTGAATTCCGTAAAGCCAGTTTGGAAGAGGTGAAAAAAGTATTGTTGTCTATCAACAATGACAAGGCACCGGGGTCTGACAATCTGGATGGAAAATTACTGAGGATAATAGCGGACGATATTGCCACTCCTATTTGCCACATCTTCAATTTAAGCCTACAAAAAGTGTGTGCCCTCAGGCCTGGAGGGAAGCAAAAGTCATTCCGCTACCCAAGAATAGTAAAGCCCCCTTTACTTGCTCAAATAGCAAACCAATCAGCCTGTTACTAACCCTTAGTAAACTTTTGGAAACAATTGTGTTTGACCAGATACAATGCTATTTTAAAGTAAATCAATTGACAACAGACTTTCAGCACGCCTATAGGGAAGGACATTCAACAAGCACAGCACTTACACAAATGACTGATGATTGGCTTAGAGAAATTGATGATATAAAGATTGTGGGGGCTGTTTTGACATTATCGATCATAGTCTGCTGCTGGAAAAATGTATGTGTTATGGCTTTACATCCTCTGTTATATTGTGGATAAATAATTACCTGTCTAACAGAACACAGAGGGTGTTCTTTAATGGAATCCTCTCCAACATAATCCAGGTAGAATCAGAAATTCCCCAGGGCAGCTGTCTAGGCCTCTTACTTTTTTCAATGTTTACTAATGACATGCGACTGGCTTTGAGTAAAGCCAGTGTGTCTATGTATGCGGATGACTCAACACTATACACGTCAGCTACTACAGCGACAAAAATTACTGCAACAATTAACAAAGAGCTGCAGTTAGTTTCAGAATGGGTAGCAAGGAATAAGTTAGTCCTAAACATTTCAAAAACGAAAAGCATTGTATTTGGGACAAATCATTCACTGAACCCTAAACCTCAACTAAATATTGTAATGAATAATGTAGAAATTGAGCAAGTTGAGGTGACTAAACTGCTTGGAGTAACCCTGGATTGTAAACTGTCATGGTCAAAACATATTGATACAACAGTAGCTAAGATGGGGAGAAGTCTGTCCATAATAAAGCGCTGGTCTGCCTTCTTAACAACACTATCAACAAGGCAGGTCCTACAGGCCCTAGTTTTGTCGCACCTAGACTACTGTTCAGTAGTGTGGTCAGGTGCCACAAAGAGGGACTTAGAAAAAGTACATGGCTCAAACAGGGCAGCATGGCTGGCCCTTAAATGTACACAGACAGCTAAAATTAATAATATATATGTCAATCTTTCCTGGCTCAAAGTGAAGGAGAGATTGTTCTTGTAAGACATTTTGCCACCAGAGGTCTCTTCACAATCCCCAAGTCCAGAACAGACTATGGGAGGCGCACAGTACTGCATAGAGCCATGACTACATGGAACTCTATTCCACATCAGGTAACTGATGCAAGCAGTAGAATCAGATTGTAAAAAAAAACAGGTAAAAATACACCTTATGGAACCGCGGGGACTGTGAAGAGACACACACAAAGGTACAAACACACGCATATGCACACAAGTGCTAGCACACAAACTCTAAACACACGTACATTGTAATATTGTTGTATTATATGGTTGAGATAATGCCAAGAGTGTGCAAAGCTGTCATCAAGGCAAAGGTTGGCTATTTGAAGAATCTCAAATATAAAATATATTTTGACTTATTTAACACTTTTTTGGTTACTACATGATTCCATGTGTTATTTCATCGTTTTTTGATGTCTTCACTATTATTCTACAATGTAAACAATAGTTTAAAAAATTAAGAAAAACCCTTGAATGAGTAGGTGTGTCCAAACTTTTGACTGGTAGTGTATATATATATATTTTTACCCCCTTTTTCTCCCCAATTTCGTGATATCCAATTGGTTAAGTTTGAATACATTGGCCATGCTGTCAATCCAGCATGACTTCTGCCGCGTTCAAAATAACTGGAAACTCAGTACTGGGAAATCTCAGACTTCAGTGAGTTCAAGACAACTGGGAACTATGAAAAAAACTAGCTCAGACTGGGAAAATACGGAAAACTTATTTGAACAGTCATCCAATATAATGTAATGTAATATTTTAAATTGTATATAACTGCCTTAATGTTGTAGGACCCCAGGAAGAGTAGCTGCTGCCTTGGCAGCAGATAATGGGGATCCTTAATAAATACAAACTATGGCATAAGGGAACGACGAGCGTATAAGAGTCAATCCGAGCTAGGACAGACGTAGTCAATATAGCTATTTGTTCAGCACTTTTGAAATGTACAGCGACAGAATTCAGAACATGGGCCGTTCTTACATTATTCTCCCTGTACACCAAGTCAGAACCATAGGATAAATAAAGGGGGCATATAAGCAGACAATGAAAGCTCTTACAATATTGAAGTCGGATGTTGAAGTCGGAAGTTTACATAAACTTAGGTTGGAGTCATTAAAACTCGTTTTTCAACCACTCCACACATTTCTTGCTAACATACTATAGTTTGGCAAGTCGGTTAGGACATCTTCTTTGTGCATGACACAAGTATTTTTCCAACAATTGTTTACATACAGATTATTTCACTTATAATTGTCACGTTCGTTGTATAAAGGATTGGACCAAGGTACAGCGTGGTATGCGTACATAGTCGTTTATTCTAAGAAACACAGACAAAATAACAAATCCAACAGAACGTGAAGTTCAAGAGGCTAAACATCCAACAAGCCAAACAGAAACAAGATCCCACAACATAGGGAGGCAAAATGGCTCCCTAAGTATGATCCCCAATCAGAGACAACGATCGACAGCTGCCTCTGATTGGAAACCACACCCAGCCAAAATAGAAATAGATACACTAGAATGTATTCAAATCACACCCTGACATAACCAAACAGAGAATACAGGTGATCTCTAAGGTCAGGGCGTGACAGTACCCCCCCCCCCCCCCCCCCCCCCCCCCCCCCCAAAGGTGCGGACTCCGGCTGCAAAAACCTGACTCATTAGGGGAGGGTCCGGGTGGGCATCTAGACTCGGTGGCGGCTCCGGCTCCGGACCTGACGTAGGCAGTAAACTCTTCTCCCAACCTGCCTCCCCTTTGCATGCCCGGTCCGGTCTGGACCCCGGCGCGATGCTCCCCCTCTCAGTCCTCCCACAATGCACCAAGTCCTGTCTGGACCCTGGTGTGGGAGCCCTCGACCCTGGAGAGGGGCTGACGTCTGGCCCCGGGCTAGCAGTCCTCCCGTGATGCACCAAGTCCTGTCTGGACCCTGGTGTGGGAGACCCCAACCCTGGAGAGGGGTTGACGTCTGGCTCCTGCTCGAACCCCGGTGGAGCGGATGGCTTCGGCATGGGGGAAGAGTAGACGACCGGACCCGGACTAGGCACCGGTGAAGCGGACTGCCCCGGCTCTGGTAGGGAGCAGATAACTGGAGCTGGACTAGGCTCCGGTGGAGCGGACTGCTCTGGCACTGGATTAAAGCAGCTGACCGGAGCTGGACACTCTGGACTGCAGACCGTCGCAGGAGGCTCTGGACTGCAGACCGTCGCAGGAGGCTCCGGGCCATGGACCATCACTGGAGCCTTCGTGCCATGGATCATCACAGGAGGCTTCGTGCCATGGATCATCACTGGAGGCTTCGGGCCATGGATCATCACTGGAGGCTTCGTGCCATGGATCATCACTGGAGGCTTCGTGCCATGGATCATCACTTAGGGCTTCGTGCCATGGATCATCACTGGAGGCGTCGGGCCATGGATCATCACTGGAGCCCGGCAAGTGCAGGGCGCTGGCCCATGACGCACTGGACTGTGGACACGCACCACTAGTTTGGTGCGAGGAGCAGGTACGGGACGCACCGGGCTGGCGACACACACCACTGGTTTAGTGCGTGGAGCAGGTACGGGCTGTACAGGACTGGAGACACGCACCACTGGTTTAGTGTGAGGAGCAGGCACGGGCCGTACCGGGCTGCGGACACGCACCACTGGTTTGGTGCGAGGAGCAGGTACGGGGCACACCGGACTGGCGACACGTACCACTGGTTTAGTGTGAGTGCGCATAGCCTGGTGCCTGCACGGTCACACACTCCTCAAAGCGAGTGCGTGGAGTTGGCTCTCTTCTGAAACCTGGCTCCACCAGCCTCTGCTCTAAGGACTGAGCTCTCTGCTGCTGGAGGGTTAACTCCTCTCTCAGCTCCTCCTGTTGTCTGGGTAGCTCCTCTCTCAGTACACTGAAACTTGGCTCCTCCAGCCTCTGCTCTAAGGACTGAGTTCTCTGCTGCTGGAGGGTTAACTCCTCTCTCAGCTCCTCCTGTTGTCTGGCCAGCACCCTCTCTGTGCATCCACTGACTCCTTCTCCCTGTGGGCCTTGTCACGCCCTGGCTCTGGGGACACTTGTATGTTGAGCCAGGGTGTGCGTTTCATTTGTTTATCTAGTAGTTGCATTTCTATGTTGGCCAGATTGGTTCCCAATCAGAGGCAACGAGTGTCAGCTGTTGCTGGTTGTCTCTGATTGGGAACCATATTTATACAGGCTGTTTTCCCACAGTTGTTGTGGGATCTTGTTTCTAGTTGGTTTGTGTTAGACCGTGAACTGTCACGTTATCGTTTTTTGTTTATTTTGTCATAATATCGCTAAATAAAGAGTATGTTTGCCTGCAACGCTGCGCTTTGGTCCTCCTCTGTTCCCGACGAGCGTGACAGAAGATCCCACCAAAACTGGACCAAGCAGCGTGTCCAGGAGCCATCGCCAGGGGAATCGCTAGCAGATCTCCGTGGCAGCCTCGACTGGGTCAAGCCTAGTGAAGAGCAGAGAGGGTGGACTTGGGAACAGTGGAGGAAGAGTCTCGACTGGGTCAAGCCAAATGAAGAGCAGAATGGCTGGAGTTGGAAGCAGAAGAGCGAGAGTTGGGCGAGAACTATAGAGGCCTGGCCCACGGGGAGGAGAGACCCCCGGAAATTTTTTAGGGGGGGGCTCACGCCGGGGACGACGGGGCAGAGGAGGCCGCCAGGTTAAGGGGGCCACTGGTCACAGAGGAGAGGGAAAGTGTGGAGGCACGGCGAGAGGTACTGGTGTGTGTTACCAGTCCGGTCCGGCCCGTTCCTGATCCCTGCATAGGGCCAGTGGTGTGTGTCCCCAGTACGGTCCGGCCTGTTCCTGTTCCTCGCATCGAGCCTGTGGTGCGCGTCGCCAGCCCGGCCCGGCCTGTTCCTGCTCCCCGCACCGAGCCTATGGTGCGCGTTGCCAGCCCGGCCCGGCCTGTTCCTGCTCCCCGCACCGAGCCTATGGTGCGCGTCGCCAGCCCGGCCCGGCCTGTTCCTGCTCCCCGCACCGAGCCTATGGTGCGCGTCGCCAGTCCGGTCCGGTCCGCTCCTGCTCCCCACACCAAGCCAGTGGTGTGCGTCGCCAGTCCGGTCCGGCCCGCTCCTGCTCCCCGCACCAAGCCTATGGTACGCGTCGTCAGTCCGGCACGGCCCGTGCCTGTTCCACCGGTGCCTGGTCCGGCACCGGTCAGCTGCTTCACGCCGGAGCTAGAGCAATCCGCTCCACCAGTGTGCAGTCCAGCTCCGGTCAGCGGGGCCAGACCGGACCAGGGGTACTTTGGGGGGTTGGAGAGGGAGTGGGGATCAGGCCCGGAGCCGGATCCGCCGCCAAGGCGGAGTGCCCACCCGGTCCCTCCCCTGTGGTATTTAGTTGACGCGGTCGGAGTCCGCGCCTTTAGGGGGGGGTACTGTCACGCCCTGGCTCTGGGGACACTTGTATGTTGAGCCAGGGTGTGCGTTTCATTTGTTTATCTAGTAGTTGCATTTCTATGTTGGCCAGATTGGTTCCCAATCAGAGGCAACGAGTGTCAGCTGTTGCTGGTTGTCTCTGATTGGGAACCATATTTATACAGGCTGTTTTCCCACAGTTGTTGTGGGATCTTGTTTCTAGTTGGTTTGTGTTAGACCGTAAACTGTCACGTTATCGTTTTTTGTTTATTTTGTCATAATATCGCTAAATAAAGAGTATGTTTGCCTGCAACGCTGCGCTTTGGTCCTCCTCTGTTCCCGACGAGCGTGACAGGCCTCCTGCAGCCCCTCCCTCTGAAGGGAGCTCTCCTGCTCTCTCTTAGCTAACAGCCCCCGTAAGGTAGTTATCTCCTCTCTCAGAGTGCTGAGCTGCATGTCTTGGAGGGCCTCTATAATAGCGGCCACCTCTTCCTCCACAGTCAGCCCTTTCAGGGCCTCCTTCTGCTCCGTGTGCCCCCACCCAAAAATATATTGGGGCTGCCTCTCGTGCTTCCTTCGCGGTCGGCACCGTCGGCATCGTTGTTGATTTCTCCTGCCTGGGCTTCTTCCTTCGCCCAGGGTCCTTTACCGGCTAATATCTCCTCCCATGTCCAAAATGGCTTCCCCACCAATGTCCAGGGTGTCTGCTCCTCTTGGCCACGCTGCTTGGTCCGTTGGTGGTGGGATCTTCTGTCACGTTCGTTGTATAATGGATTGGACCAAGGTGCAGCGTGGTATGCGTACATAGTCGTTTATTCTAATAAACACAGACAAAATAACAAAATCCAACAGAACGTGAAGTTCAAGAGGCTAAACATCCAACAAGCCAAACAGAAACAAGATCCCACAACATAGGTAGGCAAAATGGCTGCCTAAGTATGAACCCCAATCAGAGACAACGATCGACAGCTGCCTCTGATTGGGAACCACACCCGATCAACATAGAAATAGATACACTAGAATGTATCCAAATCACACCCTGACCTAACCAAACAGAGAATACAGGTGATCTCTAAGGTCAGGGCGTGAAAATAATTCACTGTATCACAATTCCAGTGGGTCAGAAGTTTACATACACTAAGTTGACTGTGCCTTTAAACAGCTTGGAAAATTTAAGAAAATGATGTTATGGCTTTAGAAGCTTCTGATAGGCTAAATGACATAATTTGAGTCAATCGGAGGTGCACCTGTGGATGTATTTCAAGGCCTACCTTCAAGCCAAGACCTCAGAAAAAAATTTGTAGACCTCCACAAGTCTGGTTCATCCTTGGAAGCAATTTCCAAACACCTGAAGGTAACACGTTCATCTGTACAAACAATAGTAAGCAAGTATAAACACCATGGGACCATGCAGCCGTCATACCGCTCAGGAAGGAGACGCGTTCTGTCTCCTAGAGATGAACGTACTTTGGTGCGAAAAGTGCAAATTAATCCTAAAACAACAGCAAAGGACTTTGTGAAGATGCTGGAGTAAACCGGTACAAAAGTATCTATATCCACAGTAAAACGAGTCCTATGTCGACATAACCTGAAAGGTAGCTCAGCAAGGAAGAAGCCACTGCTTCAAAACCGCCATAAAAAAGCCAGACTACGGTTTGCAACTGCACATTGGGACAAAGATCATACGTTTTGGAGAAATGTTCTCTGGTCTGATGAAACAAAAAATAGAACTGTTTGGCCATAATGACCATCGTTATGTTTGGAGGAAAAAGGGGGTGGCTTGCAAGCCGAAGAACACCATCCCAACCGTGAAGCACGGGGGTGGCAGCATCATGCTGTGGGGGTGCTTTGCTGCAGGAGGGACTGGTGCACTTCACAAAATAGATGGCATCATGAGGAAGGAAAGTTATGTGGATATATTGAAGCAACTTCTCAAGACATCAGTCAGGAAGTTAAAGCTTGGTCGCAAATGGTTCTTCCAAATGGACAATGACCCCAAGCATACTTCCAATGTTGTTGCAAAATGGCTTAAGGACAACAAAGTCAAGGTATTGGAGTGGCCATCACAAAGCCCTGACCTTAATCCTATAAAAAATGTGTGGGCAGAACTGAAAAAGCGTGTGCGAGCAAGGAGGCCTACAAACCTGACTCAGTTACACCAGCTCTGTCAGGAGGAATGGGCCAACTTCTTGTGGGAAGCTTGTGGAAGGCTACACAATTTAAAGGCAATGTTACCAAATACTAATTGAATGTATGTAAACTTCTGACCCTCTGGGAATGTGATGAAAGAAATCAAAGTTGAAAAAGCTCTACTATTATTCTGACATTTCACATTCTTAAAATAAAGTGGTGATCCTAGCTGACCTAAAACAGGGAATTTTTACTACGATTAAATGTCAGGAATTGTGAAAAACTGAGTTTAAATGTATTTGGCTAAGGTGTATGTAAACTTCTGACTTAAACTGTATATATATATATTTTTTTTTTCTTATTATTTATTCAAGTTTATAGTGTCACTTTAAATCAGGCACTGACGTTATCTACCTGACAAACATCGATAGCCCGGAAGCAGAATTGAAGCAGAAGCGCGAGCAATTGATCAGTGAGAATAAAACATTTACAACATATCAACAATTCCCTCTGGGCAAGTCTGGAGAATATATATATAAAGATAACCACACACAATTTGGTGAAT
Source organism: Coregonus lavaretus (assembly GCF_964263955.1). NCBI lineage: Eukaryota > Metazoa > Chordata > Actinopteri > Salmoniformes > Salmonidae > Coregonus > Coregonus lavaretus. The sequence goes on along the minus strand of NC_140013.1, from coordinate 2,595,875 downwards.
GCAGATGCTTCTGAAGCTGAGAGAAATTAGTTGGCATGGGGGAAGAGTCTGACTTTGGGAAATGGCAGTTGAAGACAAGTACACTGAATTAAGACTACCAAATGCCAAAAGACCCAATCCCCATCTCTTCAAAGTAAATTACTAAATACAGTCCAGTTTGTAACACTCTCTGAGAAATGGGCTTTTAAATTATGTAATTTAATGTAGTGAGTCTTTGAAATCATTTATGTATGTCCATTTTAATGTGGTTAAAATTAATTAAAATGCTCTATGATAAACAACGTTTTTTAAATTTGTATGTTTACTTTTTGTAAATACTAATATTAATGTGCCAAAATACCAACAAATCTCAACATTTATAGGTAGATGCAAAAATGTAATTTCAGCCTGTGGTGCCTGGCCTTAATTTTTTATGTATTATTAAAAAAGCAATTATTTATATAAAAAATGCAATGAATATATGTTACAACGGCTTTCCATACTGAGAGAGTATAATCTCCAGTGACTTGAATAGGATTAATCTTGAATTGGAAGAACATCCCCTAACCCCTCTTCTGTCTGAGTCTCAGCCATGTGTATCACCTCCTTCAGGCCCAGGTAGCATTGAGTTACTGTAGTTGTAAAGGAAAGAAAGAAAATATAGTATTAAAGAAATCAATTGTTTCTGGTCCAGTCCATTTCTTTTGATGAATAAAAAAATTAACATTGGGGATCTGTCTGTGTTTTTTTGTGTAGATATCTCAACCGGAATTGTATAACCTCATTACAGCATGCTGTTTTTAAGGATCTCCACTAATTAGACTGTCTGTGAGTATTAATACAGATTGTAAATAGATATGCATGCCCAGTATTATCAAGCGGTTGCTGAAATCAAGAATATGTTCAGAAAAAAAGTAAAACACTGTAATCTATAATGCTCCCATGTGGTTTATTGGAGAAAAAAATTGAAACGTTGTTTCAATCAACCACAAGGGCTGTGTTTACACAGGGAGCACAATTCTGATATAGTTTTTTGACACTAATTGGTCTTTTGACCAATCACAGATCTTTTCACATCAGATCTTTTTCAGAGCTAATCTGACTGGTCAAAATACAAATGAGTGGGGAAAAAATCAGAATTGGGCTGCCTGTGTTAACGCAGACAAGGGAGCATATCACACGTTTGCTTTTAGGTACGTTTTGCCTGAACAGGTATCAATATTTGGTCTGTATCTGATAGCCAGTATGAAAATTATGATGTTGATAACCATTGTAAACACAGTGTGATGCATTTGCAGTAATATTTCTTTACTAATTTTGATGGAATTGATAAATACTTGTCTTTCTGCTTGAGTAGGAGGTTGAAAGTAGTTTTATATAGTGGCAGTAGTAAAGTTGCATTATTTCACCCCAAGCTGAGGGCAATTTGGTCAGTTGACTGCAGGAAAGGGCTACACACATTAATGTGACATTGGGGAGCACTATGCATAATGTATCAGCTCAATAGTAGTATAAATAGGCGGTAGTACTGGGTGAATAATGTGACTGTAATAACTAAATTAAGATAGTCCCCTAATCTGTATTCCCATGACCACACAGCCAGGGCCCATATTCATAAAGCTTCTAGGAGTGCTGATCTAAGATCAGTTTTGTAATGAACAAGATTATACAGTATGGACAAGGGGGACCTGTTCCCAGATCAGCACTCCTACTCTGAGATGTTTTATGAATATGGGCCCAGGATAACAACATTTGTTAGTAGAACAGTCTGACACAGGTATAACACAATTTTTTTTTTTTTTTTTTATAAACCCTTCATATATCCAGGTTAGACGCATTGAGCTCAATTCTCTTTTGTAAAAGAGACCTGCTAGACCAGGTTAACAAAAGTTGAGTTTTCAACTTTTTATGCAATTTGTATTTGTATTTATTATCGATCACCATTAGCTGCTGCCAAGGCAGCAGCTACACTTCCTGGGGTCTGGCAAAACTAAGGCAGTTATACAATTTTAAAAACATTACAAAACATTCATAACAGATTTCACAACATACTAAGTGTGTGCCCTCAGGCCCCTACTCCACTAATACATATCTACAACACAAAATACATATGTACATGTGTGTATAGTGTGTATGTTATCATGTGTGTGTATGCATGTGTCTGTACCTATGTTTGTGTTGCTTTACAGTCCCTGCTGTTCCATAAGGTGTATTTTTACCTTTTTTTTTTCAATCTGATTCTACTGCTTGCATCAGTTACCTGATGTGGAATAGAGTTCCATGTAGTCATGGCTCAATGTAGTAATGTGCACCACCCATAGTCTGTTCTGGACTTGGGGACTGTGAAGAGACCTCTGGTGGCATGTCTTGTGGGCTATGCATGGGTGTCTGAGCTGTGTGCTAGTCATTTAAACAGACAGCTTGGTGCTTTCAACATGTCATTACCTCTCACACATACAAGTAGATGAAGTCAATCTCTCCTCCACTTTGAGCCAGGAGAGATTGGCATGCATATTATTAATGTTAGCTCTCTGTGTACATCCAAGGGCCAGCCGTGCTGTTCTGTTCTGAGCCAATTGCAATTTTCCTAAGTCCCTCTTTGTGGCACCTGACCACACGACTGAACAGTAGTCCAGGTGCGAAAAAACTATAGCATGTAGGACCTGTCTTGTTGATAGTGCTTTTAAGAAGATAGAGCAGCGCTTTATTATGGACAGACATCTTCCCCATCTTAGCTACAATATGTTTTGACCATGACAGTTTAAAATCCAGGGTTACTCCAAGCAGTTTAGTCACCTCAACTTGCTCAATTTCCACATTATTTATTACAAGATTTAGCTGAGGTTTAGGGTTTGGGTGAATGATTTGTCCCAAATACAATGCTTTTAGTTTTTGAAATATTTAGGACTAACTTATTCCTTGCCACCTATTCTGAAACTAACTGCAGCTCTTTGTTAGTGGTCCTCTGTAGCTCAGTTGGTAGAGCATGGCGCTTGTAACGCCAGGGTAGTGGGTTCGATCCCCGGGACCACCCATACGTAAAAATGTATGCACACATGATTGTAAGTCGCTTTGGATAAAAGCGTCTGCTAAATGGCATATTATTATTATTATTATTAAGTGATGCAGTCATTTTTGTCGCTGTAGTAGCTGACATGTATAGTGTTGAGTCATCCGCATACATAGACACACTGGCTTTACTCAAAGCCAATGGCATGTTGTTTGTAAACATTGAAAAAAGTAAGGGGCCTAGACAATTGCCCTGGGGAATTCCTGATTCTACCTAGATTATGTTGGTGAGGCTTCCATTAAAGAACACCCTCTGTGTTATGTTAGACATGTAACTCTTTATCCACAATATAGCAGGGGGTGTAAAGCCAAAAGCTCCAAAGCTTTTTACTATCATTTATCAATTCAAATCAAATCAAACTTTATTTGTCACATGCGCCAAAATGCTTACTTACATCCGCCAAAATGCTTACTTACCTTGTCCAACAATGCAGTTCCAGAAAGAGTTATGAAAATATTTACCAAATAAACTAAAGTAAAAAATAATAAAAAGCAACCGGTACCGAGTCAATGTGCGGGGGTACAGGTTAGTCGAGGTAATTTGTACATGTAGGTAGGGGTAAAGTGACTATACATAGATAATAGACAGCAGGTAGCAGCAGTGTAAAAACAAATGGAGGGGGGGTGGGTGGGGTGGTGGGGGTCAATGTAAATAGTCAGGGTGGCGATTTCATTAATTGTTCAGCATTCTTATGGCTTGGGGGTAGAAGCTGTTAAGGAGCCTTTTGGTCCTAGACTTAGCACTCCGGTACCACTTGCCGTGCGGTAGCAGAGAGAACAGTTTATGACTTGGGTGACTGGAATCTTTGACAATTTTTTGGGCTTTCCTCTGACACCGCCTAGTATATGGGCCTGGATTGCCCTCTGTAGCGCCTTACGGTCAGATGCCGAGCAGTTGCTATACCATGCGGTGATGCAACCGGTCAGGATGCTCTCGATGGTGCAGCATTGTCGCAGGCGGCTGCCGGGGCTGGTCGGGTGTCCACCCAGCTCTGCACGGCGATCGTCAGCTGGCGGAGATTCTCTGTGATCTGCTGCAGGCTGTGGTCATGTTGGTTCAGCATAGCTCCCTGTGTTGCCAATGCGCTCCTATACTGTGCTGCCTCCGCTGGGTCCATATTGGCTCAGATTTCTGTAATGGTTGGGGTGAGATTTGACCCAGGTGCGGTGCAGGATATACAGTAGGCAGTTGGCAGAGATGGTGAAACAAGGATCTTTACTGGTGGTCCCGAAGCCAAAATACAAAATAACGGACTTATCACGATAAAAGAAAGGCGGAGCAAATAAGTCTCCAAAAACCGTCTGACAGACAAAATACTAAATACTACCTAAGACTGAAACAAATAACGAACCAGGGAGAACACTTCTCAAGTACCTGTACATAGGTCTCCGATCAGACACTGAGTAGTACTGCTGGAGATAGAGAAAACTGAGCAACACAGGGAAGTGAGGGCATAAATACACAGGTGAACCGATAGACACACGTGACACCAATAGGATGATGATTAGTCCCGACTGTGAGTGAGGAGGTGCCTAAGGTATCGGAGGATGACACCTTGTGGGTCGCTCCGGAACTGCGACCCCCTCCTGTAACACCTTTCTGTTGATATTACAAACATTATCAAGCATTTCACACGTTATCCAGATACTGACCATTAGCACTTGGTGGTCTATAGCAGCTTCCCACAAGAATGGGCTTTAGGTGAGGCAGATTAACCTGTAGCCATATTACTTCAACAGTATTTAACATGAGATCCTCTCAAAGCTTTACAGGAATGGGGTTCTGAGTATAAACAGCAACACATCCACCACTGGCATTTCTGTATTTTCTGTTAATGTTATAACCTTGTATTGCTACCACTGTATCATCAAAGGTATTATCTAAGTGAGTTTCAGAGATAGTCAAAATATGAATGTCATCTGTTACTAGCAAGTTTCATGAACCTTGTTTCTTAAGCTACATATGTTAACGTGGGCTATTTTGAGCACTGTTCTGCGATGCTTGCTTGTTTTCATTGCTTTACTGGGAAGCTTAGCAGAAGTAGATATTCTCATGTTATTTATGTTAGTGCAGGGTGTGCTGCACACAGTGGACTTCCTACTGGGACACCTCAGTTCTAACAGCATAAATCTGTTTCATAGGCACATGATTGCTGCATACAATAGCTGTAGGATCAGCAGAGGCATTCAGGGCAGTTAGAGGGACATAAATTAGGTTACTTACATTGTGTCTACCAATGGCCCTGGTATAATGTACATTCGCTAAAGCATTATGACGACTCAGCGACACAATGGTATGGACTAACTGAGCTGGACTTGGGTCATTGATAAGTCATTGTCTCAACGCATCCTTATAATGCTGTGAAAGGATCCAGGAACCCAAATGATTTGGGTGGATCCCATCCTCCTTGTAAAACGTGTTTTGTTTCCAAAAGGTATCGAAATTACGGATCCAACTACCAATTGTAAATAGAGAACACCTAATTTCTCTCCACTACACCACACCCCTAATTCGGACATGCTTGTCATGCATTTTGGTTCAGAACCACCCTTTTAAGGCCATAGTGTGCTCTATACAGTCACCAGCAGTTGCACTTGTCCATTTGAAGAGCAGGAAGTGTGTGCCATGAAGTCATTTTTAAATGTTTATACTTATGGTCCTGAGGCAATGGACCAAATGCTAATTAGAAACTGACATGTTTAGTGAGACTGAAATGATATTTATGAAAATAATGATATCCATTTCCTGGTTTGGAAAGAAATACTGTACTTTTATACGGCTCTCATGCCTGGGCCGTGTTCAGCAGCGCACAATGTTGTGGAACGTTCAGATAGAAATTAGGTAGAACAGTCATGCCTCTAATATGTATACTGAACATAAATATAAACGCAACATGTAAAGTGTTGGTCCCATGTTTCATGAGCTGAAATAAAAGATCCCAGACATTTTCCATACGCACAAAAAGCTTATTTCTCTCAAATGTTGTGCAAACATTTGTTTACATCCATGTTAGTGAGTATTTTTCCTTTCCCAAGATAATCCATTCACCTGACAGGTGTGGCATATCAATAAGCTGATTAAACAGCATGATCATTACACAGGTGCACCTTGTCCTGGGGACAGTAAAGGCCACTCAAAAATGTGTTGTTTTGTCACACAACACAATGCCACAGATGTCTCAAGTTTTGAGGGAGCGTGCAATTGGCATGCTGACTGCAGGAATGTCCACCAGAGCTGTTGCCAGAGAATTGAATGTTAATTTCACTACCATAAGCCGCTTCCAACGCCATTTTAGAGAATTGGCAGTACGTCCAACCGGTCTTACAACCGCAGGCCACGTGTAACCACGCCAGCCCAGTACCTCCACATCCGGCTTCTTCACCTGCGGGATCGTCTGAGACCAGCCACCCTGACAGCTGATGAAACTGAGGAGTATTTCTGTCTGTAATAAAGCCCTTTTGTGGGGAAAAACTCATTCTGATTGGCTGGGACTGACTCCCAATAGGGAGAGCCTGGCTGCCAATTGGGTGGGCCTATGCCTTCCCAGGACCACCCATGGCAGCACCCCTGCCCGGTCATGTGTAATCCATAGACTAGTGCCTAATAAATGTATTTAAATGGACTGATTTCCTTATATGAACTGTAACTCAGTAAAATCTTTGAAATCTTTGCATGTTGCTGTTGTGGTAATTCTTACACAGGGACACTCGAAGTCAATCTTAATTGAATCATCCTTTATTGTCAGCAAGCTGGAGAGGTCACAGTCAAACTTAGATGCATAAAGTACAGGTCTGAAGTGAGCTCTAACGGGGCAGTCCCGTTAGTTCCCTTCTATATCGACAAGTTATATTTGCATGATTTAGCTTATTCATCATTCATAATTAATGTTTGCATCATTCATGTGACGACCAATACTGGGTCTGTCACGATCGTCTAGAACAGATGAGGACCAAGGCGCAGCGTTGCAGGCAAACATACTCTTTATTACGAGACACGATCAAAACAACAAACGATACGTGACAGTTCACGGTCTACCATAAACAGACTAGAAACAAAATCCCACAAACACGAATGAAAAACAGACTGTATAAATATGGCTCCCAATCAGAGACAGCCAGCAACACCTGACACTCGTTGCCTCTGATTGGGAGCCACTCTGGCCAACATAGAAATAGCACCCATAGAACAAAACACATTGATCTACACACCCTGGCTCAACATAACAGTGTCCCCAGAGCCAGGGCGTGACAGTACCCCCCCCTAAAGGCGCGGACTCCGACCGCGTCAACCAAATACCACAGGGGAGGGACTGGGTGGGCACTCCGCCTAGGCGGCGGATCCGGCTCCGGGCCTGATCCCCGCTCCCTCTCCAACCCCCCAAAGTACCCCTGGTCCGGTCTGGCCCCGCTGGCCGGAGCTGGACTGCACACTGATGGAGCGGATTGCTCTAGCTCCGGCGTAAAACATCTGACCAGTGCCGAACCAGGCACCAGTGGAACAGGCACGGGCCGTTCTGGACTGACAACGCACACCACTGGCTTGGTGTGAGGAGCAGGAGTGAGCCGAACCGGGCTGACGAAACGCACCACTGACTTGGTGCGGGGAGCAGGAACGGGCCGAGCCGGGCTGACGAAGCGCACCACTGACTTGGTGCGGGGAGCAGGAACGGGCCGAGCCGGGCTGACGAAGCGCACCACTGACTTGGTGCGGGGAGCAGGAACGGGCCGAGCCGGGCTGACGAAGCGCACCACTGACTTGGTGCGGGGAGCAGGAACGGGCCGAGCCGGGCTGACGAAGCGCACCACTGACTTGGTGCGGGGAGCAGGAACGGGCCGAGCCGGGCTGACGAAGCGCACCACTGACTTGGTGCGGGGAGCAGGATCGGGCCGAGCCGGGCTGACGAAGCGCACCACTGACTTGGTGCGGGGAGCAGGAACGGGCCGAGCCGGGCTGACGAAGCGCACCACTGACTTGGTGCGGGGAGCAGGAACAGACCGGACCGTACTGGGGACACACACCACTGGCCCTACACCGGGATCTGGAACGGGCCGGACCGGACTGGTAACACACCCCAGTACCTCTCGCCGTGCCTCTACACCTTCCATCCCCTCTTCTACCAGTGGCCCCCGTAACCTGGCGGCCTCCTCTGCCAACCCGCTGGACCGCTCTATCGCGGCCTCCTGCTGCCCCGACGTCGTGAGCCCCCCCCTAAAAAATGTCTGGGGGTCTCTCCTCCCCGTGGGCCAGGCCTCTATAGTTCTCGCCCAACTCTCGCTCTTCTGCCTCCAACTCCCGCTATTCAGCTCCTCAATTGGCTTGACCCAGTCGAAGCTCTTCCTCCATTGTTCCCAAGTCCACTCTCTCTGCTCTTCACTCGGCTTGACCCAGTCGAGGCTGCCACGGAGATCTGCTAGGGATTTCCCTGGTGATGGCTCCTCGACTCGCTGCTTGGTCCAGTTGTGGTGGGATTTTCTGTCACGATCGTCTAGAACAGATGAGGACCAAGGCGCAGCGTTGCAGGCAAACATACTCTTTATTACGAGACACGATCAAAACAACAAACGATATGTGACAGTTCACGGTCTACCATAAACAGACTAGAAACAAAATCCCACAAACACGAATGAAAAACAGACTGTATAAATATGGCTCCCAATCAGAGACAGCCAGCAACACCTGACACTCGTTGCCTCTGATTGGGAGCCACTCTGGCCAACATAGAAATAGCACCCATAGAACAAAACACATTGATCTACACACCCTGGCTCAACATAACAGTGTCCCCAGAGCCAGGGCGTGACAGGGTCATGCATGAGACAGACCAATTCCTCACGAGGCTTCTTCTCTCTAAGCTGAGACCTTGAAACTGAGATATCCCTTTCTCTAAACAACGTTCTGGAAGTACTGCCAAATTGCAGATACTGATAGTGAGATTTCATTCAATCGGTCACTTGCATGAACACAGAAATTGGTTTATAAAAAGCACAAACATAGAACACAGAAATTGGTAAATAGAAAAGCACCAACATAACATTTTCCATCACATTCCATCCTCTTATCACATGTGTGATAATAATCATTAAATGTTAATGGAAGCATTTAGATGTGAGCTTCTACCATATTTCTATTATAGTAAGGGAAATCAACACATAACACCAGACACTTTTCAAACCCTTCATTCTGGGTTATACAATCTAATTAGTATGGTAATACTATAATCATAATAAAGGTTATACTTCTATTAATGGGAGTGAATTCATCAAAAATTAGGAGCACACTCTTAAAGGGAGTGCTCCTAATCTCAGCTTGTTACCTGTATAAAAGACACCTGTCCACAGAAGCAATCAATCAATCAGATTCCAAACTCTCCACCATGGCCAAGACCAAAGAGCTCTCCAATGAGGTCAGGGACAAGATTGTAGACCTACACAAGGCTGGAATGGGCTACAAGACCATCGCCAAGCAGCATGGTGAGAAGGTGACAACAGTTGGTGCGATTATTGGCAAATGGAAGAAACACAAAATAACTGTCAATCTCCCTCGGCCTGGGGCTCCATGCAAGATCTCACCTCGTGGAGTTGCAATGATCATGAGAAGGGTGAGGAATCAGCCCAGAACTACACAGGAGGATCTTGTCAATGATCTCAAGGCAGCTGGGACCATAGTCACCAAGAAAACAATTGGTAACAAACTACGCCGTGAAGGACTGAAATCCTGCAGCGCCCGCAAGGTCCCCCTGCTAAAGAAAGTACATATACAGGCCCGTCTGAAGTTTGCCAATGAACATCTGAATGATTCAGAGGAGAACTGGGTGAAAGTGTTGTGGTCAGATGAGACCAAAATCGAGCTCTTTGGCATCAACATTTACATTTACGTCATTTAGCAGATGCAAATGTAAATGCATTCACCTTATAGCCAGTGGGATAACCACTTTACAATATGTATTTTTGGGGGGGGGGTAGAATGATTACTTTATCCTATCCCAGGTATTCCTTAAAGAGGTGGGGTTTCAAGTGTCTCCGGAAGGTGGTGAGTCCTGGCGTCGTTAGGGAGCTTGTTCCACCATTGGGGTGCTAGAGCAGCGAACAGTTTTGACTGGGCTGAGCGGGAACTGTGCTTCCGCAGAGGTAGGGGGGCCAGCAGGCCAGAGGTGGATGAACGCAATGCCCTCGTTTGGGTGTAGGGACTGATCAGAGCCTGAAGGTACGGAGGTGCCGTTCCCCTCACAGCTCCGTAGGCAAGCACCATGGTCTTGTAGCAACTCAACTCGCCGTGTTTTTGGAGGAGGAGGAATGCTGCCTATGACCCCAAGAACACCATGCTAAGGGGACAGGACAACTTCACCGCATCAAAGGGACGATGGACGGGCCATGTCCCTCAGCCAGGGCATTAAAAATGGGTCGTGAATGGGTATTCCAGCATGACAATGACCCAAAACACATGGCCAAGGCAACAAAGGAGTGGCTCAAGAAGAAGCACATTAAGGTCCTGGAGTGGCCTAGCCAGTCTCCAGACCTTAATCCCATAGAAAATCTGTGGAGGGAGCTGAAGATTTGAGTTGCCAAACGTCAGCCTCGAAACCTTAATGACTTGGAGAAGATCTGCAAAGAGGAGTGGGACAAAATCCCTCCTGAGATGTGTGCAAACCTGGTGGCCAACTACAAGAAACGTCTGACCTCTGTGATTTCCAACAAGGGTTTTGCCACCAAGTACTAAGTCATGTTTTGCAGAGGGGTCAAATACTTATTTCCCTCATTAAAATGCAAATCAATGTATAACATTTTTGACATGCGTTTTTCTGGATTTTCTTGTTGTTATTCTGTCTCTCACTGTTCAAATAAATCTACCATTAAAATTATAGACTGATCATGTCTTTGTCATTGGGCAAACGTAAAAAATCATTAGGGGATCAAATACTTTTTTCCCTCACTGTATTGTTTCTGCCACCCTTCTCTTATGACCAAAAACAGCTTCTGAATATCAGGACAGCGATTACTCACCTCGTATTGGACGAAGATTTTTTCTTCAACAAGCCGGACGCAAAGGATATCCTACAGACACCCGACAAGGCCCAAATCTCCGTCATTCGCATGAGAAAGACACAGAGATATCGTGGACGTAGGCCGGGTGCCTTTTAAGGATCTGACGGCGAGCAAGTAAACTGCCTCTTCCATCAATCCTATTATCCAATGTTCAATCATTTGAGAACAAATTGGACGACCGAAGATTATGGTTATCCTACCAACGGGACATTAAAAACTGTAATATCTTATGTTTCACCGAGTCGTGGCTGACGACATGGACAACATACAGCTGACGGGATATACGCTACATCGGCAGGATAGAACGGCTGACTCCGGTAAGACAAGGGGTGGCCGTCTGTGTATATTTGTAAACAACAGCTGGGCACAAAATCTAATACTAAGGAAGTCTAGAGGTTTTGTCCGCCTGAGGTAGAGTATCTCATGATAAACTGTAGACCACAATATTTACCAAGAGACTTTTCATCCATATTATTCGAATCTGTCTATCTACCACCACAAACCGATGCTGCCGTTAAGATTGCACTCAATGAGTTGTATATGACCATAAGTAAACAGGAAAATGCTCATCCAGAGGCAGTGCTCCTAGTGGCCGGGGACATTAATGCAGGGAAACTTAAATCCGTTCTACCTAATTTCTACCAGCATGTTAAATGTGCAACCAGAGGAAAAAAAACTCTAGACCACCTTTACTCCACACACAGAGATGCATACAAAGCTCTCCCTCGCCCTCCATTTGGCAAATCTGACCATAACTCTATCCTTCCTGCTTATAAGCAAAAACTAAAGCAGGAAGCACCAGTGCCTCGGTTAATAAAAAAGTGGTCAGATGATGCAGATGCTAAGCTACAGGACTGTTTCGCTAGCACAGACTGAAATATGTATAACATTGAGGAGTACACCACATCAATCACTGGCTTCATCAATAAGTGCATCGATGACGTCATCCCCACAGTGAACGTATGTACATACCCCAACCAGAAGCCATAGATTACAGGCAACATCCGCACTGAGCTAAAGGGTAAAGCTGCCGCTTTCAAGGAGCGGTACAGTAACCCGGACGCTTATAAGAAATCCTTCTATGCCCTCAGACGAACCATCAAACAGGCAAAGAGTCAATACCGGACTAAGATTGAATCGTACCACACCGGCTCTGACACTCGTCGAATGTGGCAGGGCTTGAAAACTATTACAGACTACAAAAGGAAGCACAGCCGCGAGCTGCCCAGTGACACAAGCCTACCAGACGAGCTATGTCACTTCTATGCTCGCTTCGAGGCAAGCAACACTGAAGCATGCATGAGAGCACCAGCTGTTCCAGATGACTATGTGATCACGCTATCCGTAGCCGATTTGAGTAAGACTTTTAAGCAGGTCAACATTCACAAGGCCGCAGGGCCAGACGGATTACCAGGACGTGTACTCCGAGCATGTGCTGACCAACTGGCAAGTGTCTTCACTGACATTTTCAACATGTCCCTGGCTGAGTCTGTAATATCAACATGTTTCAAGCAGACCACCATAGTCCCTGTGCCCAAGGACACTAAGATAACCTGCCACCGTGCTTCTACACCTGCATTACTAGCTGTTTGGGGTTTTAGGCTGGGTTTCTGTACAGCACTTCGAGATATTAGCTGATGTAAGAAGGGCTATATAAAATAAAATTGATTGATTGATAAATGACTGGCTGGTCATGGCTCACATCGACACTATTATCCCAGAAACCCTAGACCCACTCCAATTTGCATACCACCCCAACAGATCCACAGGTGATGCAATCTCTAATGCACTCCACACTGCCCTTTCCCACCTGGACAAGAGGAACACCTACGTGAGAATGCTGTTAATTGACTACAGATCAGCGTTCAACACCATAGTGCCCTCAAAGCTCATCACTAAGCTAAGGATCCTGGGACTTCTTGACGGGCGACCCCCAGGTGGTAAGGGTAGGTAACAACACATCTGCCACGGTGATCCTCAACACGGGGACCCCTCAGGGATGCGTGCTCAGTCCCCTCCTGTACTCCCTGTTCACCCATGACTGCATGGCCAGGCACAACTCCAACACCATCATTAAGTATGAAAAAAATAATAATTGTATGCACTCACTAACTGTACGTCGCTCTGGATAAGAGCGTCTGCTAAATGACTAAAATGTAAAACGTAAATTAAGTTTGCTGACGACACAACAGTGGTAGGCCTGATCACCGACAACGATGAGACAGCCATAGGGAGGAGGTCCGAGACCTGGCAGTGTGGTGCCAGGATAACAACCTCTCCCTCAACTTGATCAAAACAAAGGAGATGATTGTGGACTACAGAAAAAAAAAGAGGACTGAGCACGCCCCCATTCTCATCGACGGGGCTGTAGTGGAACTGGTTGAGAGCTTCAAGTTCCTTGGTGTGCACATCACCAACGAACTATCATGGTCCAAACACACCAATACAGTCGTGAATAATAATAATAATAATAATAATAATATGCCATTTAGCAGACGCTTTTATCCAAAGCGACTTACAGTCATGCTGGCATACATTTTTTTGTGAATGGGTGGTCCCGGGGATCGAACCCCCTACCTTGGCGTTACAAGCGCCGTGCTCTACCAGCTGAGCTACAGATGACCACAAGGCACGACAAAGCCTATTCCCCCTCAGGAGACTGAAAAGATTTGGCATGGGTCCTCAGATCCTCAAAAAGTTATACAGCTGCACCATCGAGAGCATCCTGACTGGTTGCATCACCGCCTGGTATGGCGACTGCTCGGCCTCCGACCGCAAGGCACTACAGAGGGTAGTGCGTACGGCCCAGTACATCACTGGGGCCAAGCTTCCTGTCATCCAGGACCTCTCTACCAGGCGGTGTCAGAGGAAGGCCCTCAAAATTGTCAAAGACTCCAGCCACCCTAATTATAGACTGTTCTCTCTGCTACTGCATGGCAAGTGGTACCGGAGCGCCAAGTCTAGGTCCAAAAGGCTTCTCAACAGCTTCTACCCCCAAGCCATAAGACTCCTGAACAGCTAATCATTGCTACCTGGACTATTTGCACTTCCCCCCCACCCCCACCCCCCTCTTTTACACTGCTGCTACTCTGTTTATTATTTATGCATAGTCACTTTAACTCTACCCACATGTACATATTACCTCAATTACCTCGACTAGCCGGTGCCCCCGCACATTGACTCTGCACCGGTACCCCCCTGTATATAGCCTACCTACTATTTTTTTATTTTACTGCTGCTCTTAAGAAATCTTTCAAAAATGCATTGTTGGTTAAGGGCTTGTAAGCATTTCCCTCTAATGTCTACACCTGTTGTATTCGGCGCATGTTCCAAATATAATTTGATTTGATTTGATCTATGCACCATATGTATCTTCAACGGTTCTAGCCTCCCAGAGACAGTGGTCCCAGACCACATAGACAATTCAGAAATGCCTATAGACCGCTACGCTATACATATAAAACAAATCCAAGATGAGATCCAAGATGGCGTAGCAGTGTGGTCGTGTATTCTGTTGTGTCCTCGTGTAAATAACCATTTTTTTTGTTTTTTGTCTTTTTTTCATATATATTTCTCTATCTCGCTTTCCATCCTTTAACTAAATATACTTTCCTGTAACCCACCTCACCCAATGTGGAACGGATTCTATTATTTCTTTATTTTTATCAAGAACCTACGGCTGAAACTAGCCAGCTAGCCAGCTAACTAGCTACTTGCTATTAGCCACCGTTAGCGGTCTTCACCACTGTCCGTGGCCTGGACAATTATCGGCCAGTCTGCACAGCGTGCTATCGACCCAGAGCATATCGGATTTTTGCCGGAATCACTGAATCACTGGACCTTAACACCGGATCATCGCAACTAGCTAGCTGCAACCGAATGGCTGTTGTTGGCTAATTCACCACTGTCCCGATGCCCCAGTTAGCCTTGAGCTAGCCTCGAGCCAGGCCCATCTCCCGTATATCTACCTCTCTGTCAACCGGACGGGACCTCCTAGTGTCGACACGGAGCCCCGCCGAGCCATCATGACTGGTCTGCCGACGTAATCGTCTGATGTGGTTTCAACAGGCTTCCCGTTGCCACGACCACGAAGATCCATCTGCTAGCCACGGCCCGCTAGCACTCACAATCAACAGCCGTGCCTCCTGCTCGCCTGTGCTGTATCAGCCTACGAACTGCTCCCGGACTTACCTATTGCTGTTCACTGGACCTTATGATCACTCAGCTACACAGCTGATGCCTGCTGGACTGTTCCTTTACACAGTACCTTATCCTGTTTATCTGTTTAGCCTCAGCCCAAACTTTCGTCGCCATTATCAGTTGTTGTCTTAGCCCTCTCGAATAACACCTGTGATTGCGTTATGCCTCTCTCCCATGTCAATATGCCTAGCCTATTGCTGTTTGGGCTAGTTCTTATTGTACTATTTCACTGTAGAGCCCCCAGTCCCGCTCAACCAGCCTCAGAGAACTCCTTTGTCCCACCCCCCATACACGCGGAGACCGGCTCAATCGGTACCTCCAGTGATGCTACCTCTTTCATCGTTACCCAATGCTTAGGAGTACCTCCACTGTACTCATATCCTTCCATATCCTTGTCTGTACATAATGCCCTGAATCTATTCTACAACGCCCGGAAATCTGCCCCTTTAATTCTCTGTACCCAACGCACTAGAAGAGCAGTTCTTAAAGCCTTTAGCCGTATCCTTATTATAGTCCTCCTCTGTTCCTCTGGTGATGTAGAGGTTAACCCAGGCCCTGTAGCCCCCAGTATCACTCCTACTCCCCAGGCGCTATCATTTGTTGACTTCTGTAACCGTAAAAGCCTTGGTTTCTTGCATGTCAACATCAGAAGCCCCCTCCCCAAGTTTGAGTTATTCACTGCGTTAGCACACTCTGCCAACCCTGATGTTCTAGCAGTGTCTGAATCCTGGCTTAGGAAGGCCACCAAAAATTCAGAAATGTCCATCCCGAATTACAACATTTTCCATCTAGATAGAACTGCCAAAGGGGGCGGAGTTGCAATCTACTGTAGAGATAGCCTGCAGAGCTCTATCATACTATCCAGGTCTGTGCCCAGTTTGAGCTTCTTCTTCTAAAAATCCACCTTTCCAGAAATAAGTCTCTCACTGTTGCCGCTTGCTACAGACCCCCCTCAGCCCCCAGTTGTGCCCTGGACACCATATGTGAATTGCTTGCCCCCCATCTATCCTCTGAGTTCGTACTGCTTGGTGACCTAAACTGGGATATGCTTAACACCCCGGCCGTCCTACAATCTAAACTAAATTCCCTCAATCTCACACAAATTATCAAGGAACCTACCAGGTACAACCCTAAATCCGTAAACATGGGCACCCTCATAGATATCATCCTGACTAATTTACCCTCTAAATACACCTACGCTGTCTTCAACCAGGATCTCAGCGATCACTGCCTCATTGCCTGCATCCGTAATGGGTCCGCGGTCAAACGACCACCACTCAACACTGTCAAACGCTCCCTAAAACACTTCAGCGAGCAGGCCTTTCTAATTGACCCGGCCGGGTATCCTGGATGGATATTGACCTCATGGCGGCGTAGTGTGTTACTGATGGTAGGCTTTGTTACTTTGGTCCCAGCTCTCTGCAGGTCATTCACTAGGTCCCCCCGTGTGGTTCTGGGATTTTTCCTCACCGTTCTTGTGATCATTTTGACCCAAGGGGTGAGATCTTGCGTGGAGCCCCAGATTGAGGGAGATTATCAGTGGTCTTGTTTGTCTTCCATTTCCTAATAATTGCTCCCACAGTTGATTTCTTCAAACCAAGCTGCTTACCTATTGCAGATTCAGTCTTCCCAGCCTGGTGCAGGTCTACAATTTTGTTTCTGGTGTCCTTTGACAGCTCTTTGGTCTTGGCCATAGTGGAGTTTGGAGTGTGACTGTTTGAGGTTGTGGACAGGTGTCTTTTATACTGATAACAAGTTCAAACAGGTGCCATTAATACAGGTAACGAGTGGAGGACAGAGGAGCCTCTTAAAGAAGAAGTTACAGGTCTGTGAGAGCCAGAAATCTTGCTTGTTTGTAGGTGACCAAATACTTATTTTCCACCATAATTTGCAAATAAATTCATTAAAAATCCTACAATGTGATTTTCTGGAGAAAAAAAATCTCAATTTGTCTTTCATAGTTGACGTGTACCTATGATGAAAATTACAGGCCTCTCTCATCTTTTTAAGTGGGAGAACTTGCACAATTGGTGGCTGACTAAATACTTTTTTCCCCACTGTATATATATATATATATATATATATATATATATATATATATATATATATATATATATATATATACACGTATATATATACGTATATATATAGTGAGGGAAAAAAGTATTTGATTCCCTGCTGATTTCGTACGTTTGCCCACTGACAAAGACATGATCAGTCTATAATTTTAATGGTAGGTTTTTTTGAACAGTGAGAGACAGAATAACAACAACAAAATCCAGAAAAATGCATGTCAAAAAATTTATAAATTGATTGTTTGCACACATCTCAGGAGGGATTTTGTCCCACTCATCTTTGCAGATCTTCTCCAAGTCATTAAGGTTTTGAGGCTGACGTTTGGCAACTCGAACCTTGAGCTCCCTCCACAAATGTTCTATTAAAATAAAGTAAGCAAAATCAACACATAAAACCAGACACTATCCTTTCAAACCCTTCATTCGGGGTTGTAAAATCTAACTAGTAGGTCATACAGTTACACACATGCTTCATTACACAATTTCATTTATGGGTGCCTTATTATGTATAGCATTGTTTCCTATTCTAAGGTCTTGCACAAAACGATAACCACCTAAAAGGTAAAATTGGTGTGTGAACCAGAGCGCCTCTTTCAACTAAAGCACTATAAATGAAATTATACCCCTTTCGGCTTCTTTGCTAAGAGGGTACTGAGCTTTGTGAGGTCTGTGGGCGTTTTTTGGAACGACCACAACTGGCGCAGCTCCTTTCATGCTTCCCATGTCGTTCTTTGATTTACCCCACTTTTCTTCAGGTATATCTTTTAGCCAATCAATGTGTGAATTATCTTGTAATACCACAGGCATGGTTTGAAAGGGAATCCGTTCTTTTCTTGATATTGTCATTGCTGTAGCCCAGTATGGGTAATAGAAAGTTGGTGTTGAAGCTGACCCTTCCAGGCCACCCAGTCAGTTGCTTCCATCACTTTCTTCATCCAAATACCTACATCTTTCCATTGTTTTCCAGGAGCTTTTGATAAGCTACAATGGGGAACAGAGCCAGGGACTTCATACAGACTCATCTTAATATCCTTCAGCAACACTCCAGCTACTACAAAGTCTTCTCCTCTGTATAACCCATTCATGGACATCTCATCTTTCTTTTTGTTTTGACCATCTCTTTTGGTATTAAGGGTCCTCTTCACATGAGGGAACAGCAGCAGTACAATGTAGGTGTTCAGACACTTCCCAGTTAGCATGCAATGGGGAAGAGACAGATTGCTCTCTCAGCTCTCCCGCAACATGTTGATCATTCAGGTGCCAAGCATAGTAACAGGCACGGGAAGATTCTCTCGATCCCAATGACAATCCTTCTTCAGTACAGGCAACAGATAAATTCATTTTACACATCAAATCTCTTCCTAATAAATGTACTGGGCATGCATAGGAGTATAGGAATCGGAGTCTCCATTTGCCCTCTCCCCACTCCACGTCCAGGGGAAAGGTCAAACATTCTTCATATGGATTTCCAGATGATCCAACTGTGTGCATTGTTTTCTTTGAGGGGGGACAGACAGGGCAGACATTTTCAACACTGAGACCACGGCCCCAATGTCCACCAAAAATGGAATTTTATGTTTATTAACTAAAATATCAATAAGGGGGTTTTGGGTTGACAAGTTGGTCAACTTTAGCATTTGACAGGTTTCTTCTGTTTCTTCATCATTGTTTTCTTCATTAGTTTCTTCTTCGTTTTCCGTCTCATGCTGTGTTTGTTAGCCCCCTCGTCCACCTCCTCTTCCAAATGGGTTGTCCACCTGCACGCCAACAGGTGTGGACGGCCACTCTCCTTGGTCTTGAGAAATGCCCTAACTTCCCACAGTTGTAGCAGCTCCAGTCTCTTCCTCCGTCAACTCCAGCAGGGGCCCCTCGGCCTGTAAATCTTACTCTGTCTCTTTTTCTCTCTGCTCGTTTGTTCTGGTTCTTGTCTTGGCTGGTTGCTTTCTGTCTTCAGCTCCAGCACCTTCTGCAGCTCCTCCAACAGCTCCTAATCCCACGGCTCCTCCACCTGGCACAGGCCCACCTCCAAGTGGGTTATGAGGGGGTGGGAGACCAACATCTCCATCTGCTGGAGATGTTGGTCTCCCTTTCAGGTTATGTCGATATAGGACTCGTTTTACTGTGGATATAGATACTTTTGTACCTGTTTCCTCCACCATCTTTACAAGGTCCTTTGCTGTTGTTCTGGGATTTATTTGCACTTTACGCACCAAAATACATTCATCTCTAGGAGACAGAAC
The DNA here is from genome assembly GCF_964263955.1 of Coregonus lavaretus. Classification (NCBI taxonomy): domain Eukaryota; kingdom Metazoa; phylum Chordata; class Actinopteri; order Salmoniformes; family Salmonidae; genus Coregonus; species Coregonus lavaretus. The sequence goes on along the minus strand of NC_140013.1, from coordinate 2,576,269 downwards.
AAATCTCCTTCCTGAGCGGTATGATGGCTGCGTGGTCCCATGGTGTTGATACTAGCGTACTATTGTTTGTACAGATGAACGTGGTATCTCAGGTGTTTGGAAATTGCTCACAAGGATGAACAAGACTAGTGGAGGTCTACAATTTTTTTCGGAGGTCTTTGATTTTCCCATGATGTCAAGCAAAGAGGCACTGAGTTTGAAGATAGACCTTGAAATACATCCACAGGTACACCTCCAATTGACTCAAATTATGTCAATTAGCCTATCAGAAGCTTCTAAAGCCATGACATACTTTTCTGGGATTTTCCAAGCTGTTTAAAGTCACAGTCAACTTAGTGTATGTAAACTTCTGACCCACTGGAATTGTGATACAGTGAATTATAAGGGAAATCATCTGTCTGTAAACAATTGTTAGAAAGATTACTTGTGTCATGCACAAAGTAGATGTCCTAACCGACTACTGCATAGCTGTAGCTAATGGGGTCTTAATAAACTAAACCTCTGCTATTACTACTACTTCTGTTGTTACTGCTGTTATTGCTGCTGCTACTACTCCTACTAACGCTACCATAAAGATGGGTGCAAGTTGTCTGCTGTGGGTTCAAAAAATCTTTGTGAACTGTGTCAGGTAGTCAGGTAATGAGTTCTCGCGTTGCCATACCTCCAAAATCACGTCGTTGTCACACCTCCCTTGGAGGTCTGGAGAATTTTGTATTGCAAAAACGGTTTCAATGGTCCACTGTCTCCCAGCAGCTAGATTTTGATTGGATGTTACATTTCAAGAACCCTCCCCCACACGCCCGTAGAAGGGGTGCTGTGTGTTATGTGTGTCACTGTTTTCTCTCCGGGTAGTTATTGCCTATGGTAGTTTCAAATGCTAGTTTTCAAGTTATCAAGTGTGGCCGACAGTCTGCGATTTATATTTATTGGATTATGCTGGTAATGTCAAACGTCACAACACGACACAAACACTTTTTTCCTTGTCTCCATTCGTCCTGTCCTCATGGCTGCTGGCTGCGCTTTGCTATCTTGAAGATTGCCCATTATTTTGTTATTGTAAGGACCCAAACAACATTTTTTATGTTAAAAAATGATGTATTATTAGCTAGATGGCTGGCTACACTTTGTAGGCAAACTCAATTGAGCTGCTAGCTAGCTAGCTAGCTAATTTTACACAATGTTTAGCTGAGTGAATGAAATGTAATCAGCTAGCTAACGTCCTATTTGCTAACTATCTTGATGTAATCATTGTAAATTAAAAACAAATGCATTTGTAGATGACAGCCATGGAAGAGGGTGAAATTGCAGCTCCAGCTGTCAGTAAAGGGAGAGTGTAGGCTACCAGATAGGGCAAGTCATTTTGTGGGAGGATATTATGCTTTGAGGACATAATATTCAGCTCTCTAATTTGAGTATAATGAAGCCTGTTTCTTTGTGATGTTTTCTGTCCTCAGATATGGAAAGCTGTGAAAGCCTTTTTGCAGATGAAGGGAGAGGTCCCAATGAATGTCCCAAGAGGCTAAGGGTATATCTTATATGCCATGTGTTATATATGTAGACCTATGTTAGCAAATGTTGCATACAAAAATACAGTTAAACATCACACACAATGTATAAACCTATTGCAATTGGAGCAGGACAACCCTGCTGGAGGTCTGCTGGGTGTGTAGGGTTCTGTTTTAGCCCAGCAATAACACATCTGATTCAGCTTTTCAAACCTAATGAGCTGATAATCACGGGTGCTATTGCTGGGCTGGAATAGAAATCTGCTCAACCAGTAGATCAGGGATCAGTGGAGCAAGTTTTGCCACCGCTGATATGGAGGTTTTTTTGTTCACCTGAAATTATGCTTTAGTAATAATAGCCTACTGGTTACTACTCAATGATCTATTGCTGTTCAGACTAAGATGCCTAATCGTTACGTACGAGCTAGCTTATTTGTACATTTTGAAGTGATGAAGTGTTGATTCTTTGAAGTGAAGTGTTTAAACTTGTTTTCATTGTTAAACTATTATTCAAAATGAACTAGTGTCAATGTTGATTCATCATATATCACAATCCTGTAATAAAGAGAAGGGCTTCTGTCTCTAATGTGTCTGTTTCTGTGTTGTCTAGTTGTAAGATGTCCAATCTGTTTTATTTGATTGTCACTCTCTCGCAGTATATCAGCTATGTGAATCCGTTTAGCAGCTTATCACATGGCATGCATCGCCAATGCAGCCATAGGCCTACAGTATGATGGCATTATGTCAAGGGCTGATGTGGATGCGGTGTTGGAGTCAGGCGCAGGACACAGAAGCTTAGTCGAACCGACTTTAATTGTCACAAAGACAAATACAAAATAACGGGCCTCAAAACACAGGAGGCGAGCGATTACGCAAAAGGTGCGTAAAACACTAAACACTAGAAAACAATAAACATACACCAACGGACAGGCGTTCAACAACACACAACTGCAAACAAAACCAAAGGAAACTTATAGGTGACCTAATCAATACATAATACGAAACAGGTGCACCAACAAGACAAAACCAAACATACATAGAGAACATCAAGCGGTAGCAGCTAGTACTCCGGGGACAACGAACGCCGAAGCCTGCCCGAACAAGGAGGAGGAGCAGTCTTGGCGGAATTCGTGACAGTAACCCCCCCTTGATGCGCGGCTCCAGCCGTGCGCCGACCCTGGCCTCGGGGACGGCCAGGAGGACGTGGAGCAGGGCGCGTAGGATGACTCCGGTGGAACTCAGTCAGGAGGGATGGATCTAAAATGTCCCTCCTAGGCACCCAGCACCGTTCCTCCGGACCGTACCCCTCCCACTCCACGAGATATTGTAGACCCCCCATCCGACGTCTCGAATCCACGATGGACCGGACTGAGTACGCCGGAGCCCCCTCGATGTCCAGTGGGGGCGGAGGGGTCTCTCTTATCTCACTCTCCTGGAGTGGACCAGCTACCACCGGCCTGAGGAGAGACACATGGAACGAGGGGTTAATGTGATAGTCATTAGGCAGTTGCAACTTGTAACACACCTCGTTCAATCTCCTCAGGACATTAAATGGCCCCACAAACCGCCGGCCAAGCTTCCGGCAGGGCAGGCGAAGGGGCAGGTTTCGAGTCGAGAGCCAGACTCGATCTCCAGGGGCGTATACTGGACCCTCACTGCAGTGGAGATCGGCGCTCGCCTTCTGCCTGCGGATGGCCCGCTGCAGATGTACGTGTGCAGCATTCCACGTCTCCTCCGAGCGCCGAAACCACTCATCCACCGCAGGAGCCTCGATCTGGCTCTGATGCCATGGTGCCAGAACCGGCTGATACCCTAACACGCACTGAAAAGGGGTCAGGTTAGTAGAGGAGTGGCGAAGAGAGTTCTGAGCCATCTCTGCCCAGGGGATATACCCCGACCACTCCTCCTGCCGGCCCTGGCAATATGATCTCAGAAACCTACCCACATCCTGGTTCACTCTCTCCACCTGCCCATTACTCTCAGGGTGGTAACCCGAGGTAAGGCTAACCGAGACCCCCAAGCGTTCCATGAACGCCCTCCAGACTCTAGAGGTGAATTGGGGACCCCGATCAGACACTATATCCTCGGGAACCCCGTAGTGCCGGAAGATGTGGGTGAACAAAGCCTCAGCGGTCTGTAGGGCAGTAGGGAGACCCGGCATTGGAATGAGACGACAGGCCTTAGAGAACCGATCCACAACGACCAGAATAGTGGTATTCCCCTGAGAGGGGGGAAGGTCTGTGACAAAGTCCACCGAGAGGTGAGACCACGGCCGTTGTGGAACGGGCAGGGGTTGTAACTTCCCCCTGGGCAGGTGTCTAGGCGCCTTACCCTGAGCGCACACCGAGCAGGAGGAGACATAAACCCTCACGTCCCTAGCCAATGTTGGCCACCAGTACTTAACACTAAGGCAGTGCACTGTCCGGCCAATACCTGGATGTCCAGAGGAGGGTGACGTATGAGCCCAATAGATGAGATGATCACGGACCTCGAGCGGCACGTACGTCCGACCCACTGGACACTCTGGGGGAGTAGGGTCGGTGCTTAACGCCCGCTCAATTTCCGCATCGACCTCCCATACCACCGGTGCTACCAGACAAGACTCAGGCAGTATGGGAGTGGGCTCAATGGACCTCTCCTCTGTGTCATACCGCCGGGACAGGGCGTCTGCCTTACCGTTCTGGGACCCTGGGATGTAAGTGATCTTAAAAACGAACCGGGTCAGAAACATGTTCCACCTAGCCTGACGAGGGTTCAATCTCCTAGCTGCCCGGATGTACTCCAGGTTACGATGGTCAGTCAGAATGAGAAAAGGGTGTTGAGCCCCCTCAAGCCAATGCCTCCACACCTTTAGGGCTTGAACCACAGCTAACAGCTCCCTGTCCCCTACGTCATAATTACGTTCCGCCGGGCTTAGCTTTTTAGAATAAAAAGCGCAGGGACGGAGCTTAGGAGGCGTGCCGGAGCGTTGCGACAGTACTGCCCCAATACCGGCCTCTGACGCGTCCACCTCTACCTGGAACGCTAAAGCGGGGTCCGGGTGCGCCAGCACCCGAGCCGAAGTGAACAGGTCCTTCAGTTTACAAAACGCCCTGTCCGCTTCAGCCGACCACTGCAAACGCACCGGGCCCCCCTTCAGCAGGGAAGTAATGGGAGCTGCTACCTGTCCAAAACCCCGGATAAACCTCCGGTAGTAATTGGCAAAACCCAAAAACTGCTGCACCTCTTTAACAGTGGTTGGGGTTTGCCAGTTAAGCACGGCTGACACACGGTCAATCTCCATCTTCACCCCTGACGCTGACAAACGATGACCCAAGAAGGAGATGGACTCCTGAAAAAACAAACATTTCTCTGCCTTGACATACAAGTCATGCTCCAACAGCCTCCCCAACACTCGGCGCACCAGGGCTACATGCTCGGCTTGTGTAGCAGAGTACACTAGGATGTCGTCAATGTACACTACCACTCCCTGCCCATGCAGGTCCCGGAAGATCTCGTCCACAAATGATTGGAAGACTGAAGGAGCATTCATTAACCCGTATGGCATGACAAGATACTCATAATGACCTGAGGTGGTACTAAATGCCGTCTTCCATTCATCTCCCTCCCTAATGCGCACCAAGTTATAAGCGCTCCTGAGATCCAGTTTTGTGAAGAAACGCGCTCTGCGTAATGATTCAGTCATACTCGCAATCAGAGGAAGAGGGTAAATGTATTTCACAGTGATCTGATTGAGACTACGGTAATCAATACACGGGCGCAACCCTCCATCCTTCTTCTTCACAAAAAAGAAACTTGAGGACGCAGGGGAAGTGGAGGGCCGTATGTATCCCTGTCTCAGGGACTCAGCTATGTATGTCTCCATAGCCGCCGTCTCCTCTTGAGACAGAGGATACACATGGCTCCGCGGGAGTGCCGCACCTGTCTGGAGGTTTATCGCACAATCTCCCTGTCTATGAGGTGGCAATCGCGTCGCCCTCGTCTTGCTGAACACGAGTGCCAAATTCTCATACTCAGGGGGAATGTGCATTGCGGGCACTTGGTTCGGACTCTCCACCGTGGTCGCCCCAACGGAAACACCTAAACATCGCCCAACACACTGGCCAGACCATTCCTTGAGAGCCCTCTGTTGCCACGAAATGGTGGGGTCATGGGTGATTAACCAAGGAAGCCCCAGCACCACGGGATACGCAGGGGAGTCAATTAGGTACAACTGAGTAATCTCCTCATGACCCCCCTGCGTCTTCATCTTTAGTGGCGCTGTGACCTCCCTAATCAACCCAGATCCCAACGGGCGGCTATCTAGGGCATGGACAGGAAAGGGTGCATCAACGGGCAGGAGGGGAATCCCTAACTTAGAACAAAATTTCCGATCAATAAAATTCCCAGCTGCGCCTGAATCGACTAGCGCCTTATGCTGGGAATGAGATGCAACCTGAGGAAATACCACAGGTATACACAAGTGAACAACAGAGAGCTCTGGGTGAGTGGGGCGCCTACTCACCTGAAATGACTCCCCAGTGCGCGACCTGTTGCCCCGATTCCCTGGAGACCCTCCCCAGCACCTAGCCGCAGTGTGTCCTCCACGGCCACAGCTGGTGCAGGGGACGGCCCCCCTCGGGTTCTCTCTCCTTCTCTCTCTAGCGCCAGCACCCCCGAGCTCCATAGGGCTCGGCTCGGAGGTGCTGGGGGATGGAATGGACGGCCCCAACTCGGGACGTCCGCGGGTGGCCAGCAGGGTATCCAGACGAATGGACATGTCCACTAGCTGGTCGAAGGACAGGTTGGTGTCCCTGCAGGCCAGCTCTCGACGAACATCCTCACGCAGGCTACACCGATAGTGGTCGATGAGGGCCCTCTCATTCCACCCCGCATCCGCCGCTAGAGTCCGGAAATCCAGGGCGAACTCCTGTGCGCTCCTCTTCCCCTGTCGGAGGTGGAACAGACGCTCCCCCGCCGCTTTACCCTCAGGAGGGTGATCGAAAACAGCCCTGAAGCGGCGGGAGAACTCCGCGTAGCTGATGGTGGCGGCGTCTATTCCCCTCCATTCGGCATTGGCCCACTCCAACGCCTTGCCGGAGAGACAGGAGATGAGGGCGGAAACAATAATTAATAATAATATAATAATTGGTCATTTAGCAGACGCTCTTATCCAGAGCGACTTACAGGAGCAATTAGGGTTAAGTGCCTTGCTCAAGGGCACATCGACAGATTTTTCACCTAGTCGGCTCGGGGATTAGAACCAGCGACCTTTCGGTTACTGGCACAACGCTCTTAACCACTAAGCTACCTGCCGTATCCCGAGGGCGCCGGGTGTATGGTGGCCAGGTAGAGTTCCACCTGAAGGAGGAACCCCTGACACCCGGCTGCGGTGCCATCATACGCCCTCGGGAGCGAGAGCCGAATCCCACTGGATTCCGGAGCTGGTCTGGTGGGGCTGGCCGATGGTGGTGGTAATGTAGGAGGAGGTGTGGGCACGCCTCCCCTTTCCCATCGGCGCAGGGTGTTCATAACCTCCTGCATGGCGGAGCCGAGTTGCTGGATCCTGGCATCCTGGCAGCTGACCCGATCCTCCAGCGACTCGGTCGCCGCCGCTGCTCCTGCTGACTCCATATTCTGGTGTGTTGTTCTGTCAAGGGCTGATGTGGATGCGGTGTTGGAGTCAGGCGCAGGACACAGAAGCTTAGTCGAACCGACTTTAATTGTCACAAAGACAAATACAACATAACGGGCCTCAAAACACAGGAGGCGAGCGATTACGCAAACGGTGCGTAAAACACTAAACACTAGAAAACATTAAACATACACCAACAGACAGGCGTTCAACAACACACAACTGCAAACAAAACCAAAGGAAACTTATAGGTGACCTAATCAATACCTAATACGAAACAGGTGCACCAACAAGACAAAACCAAACAAACATAGAGAACATCAAGCGGGGACGACGAACGCCGAAGCCTGCCCGAACAAGGAGGAGGAGCAGTCTCGGCGGAATTTGTGACACATTACTGGCCTCATGGGCATCTGTCATCTGAAGCAGAGAATAGTTAAACTCACACATTGTTTACATGTTGAGCTATATGTTCTCAATTTAAAATGATACCAGTGAACAATGTACTGTATATGAGGCAACCCATATACCCGATTTTGCACATGCCTTTTAAGTGCTGACATATAAAATGTTGTGCAAATCCAACCCTTTTAATTTAGGTACAGTATGGAAGTAAGGAGATGACAATTAGGCTACTGTCACAAGTGTAGAGAGGAGAACGCAGGAGGCAGTCGCAGGTTTTAGAACTACTGAATTTATTAAAGCGCCATAGCTTAAAGCGGGACGAAACCCACAGTGCAAAATATATAGTACTCAGGAAATAGTAGGAGAGATTCCTCTCAGGAAAACAAGCAACATATACAATGACCGACAAAGACAGATGACAGAGGGAGTATATATAGAGTGTGGATCGGAACCAGGTGTGTGTAAGGATGACGAGACAAGTCCGGCGTTGATGAGCGAAGGCCGTTTGCCAGCAGCAGGTTCTGCAGCAGCTAGAAGGGCGGAGCTGGACAGGAGGGGGAGCCAAAGCGAGGCGCTGCTCCAGCACGACTCAATGCGGAATGCCTGGATACAGCCCTTAGCCGTGGTATGTTTGCCATGTACCACAAACCCCTGAGGTGCCTATTGCTATAATAAACAGGTTACCAACATAATTAGAACAGTAAACAAGTCTTTTTTGCGTCATACCATTTCAGCCAATCAGCATCCAGGAGCCAAACTACCCGGTTTTTAATAGGCTTTCACATGCACTCATGTTTTCATATGTTATTTTCATTACCCATATGGATCATATAGGGATATCAGTCAACAACCTTTCTACAAGATATCAAACGTTGTACTCAATCCATCTATCTTGTACACGCACACACACACACACACACACACACACACACACACACACAGACACACACAGACACACACAATAGTTTCATAAACTGACAGCCCAGTCATTATTATTATTTTGAAAACAAAAAGGCTGGGAAAAACTGGTTGGATCAACATTGTTTTCACATCATTTTAAGAAAGAATTAATGTGATGCCATTGAATCAAAGTGGAAAACTGACTGGATTTGCAAAAAGTCATCAATGAAAGGGGATTTTGTATTTTTTTCACCAACTTTTAACCTAAATCCAATGACAGGTTTTTATTTATTTATTATTATTTCACGTTGAATTCACATTAGTTGACAACTCAACCAAATGTAAATTAAAACTAGATGTTGAACTGACGTCTGCGCCCAGTGGGTAATGCTTTCCATCCAGCAGCAAGACTCTCAAATTCTCACATTTTACTTTCCTTATTTAAGAACTCGCATGGTGTAACCTATTTTGGTGTCTTGAAATGAGAAAACACATTTTTAAGTGTAGTTTTATGATAAGGTGTTCGCATAATTCATATCCTGATCCATTAAGTCGGTGGTTGAAACTTTATCTTTTAGACCAAGAGAAGAAACAACATCGTAGCCCATGCCCCCTAGAGACTTGTGCAGATCTTAAAATATTGTGTAGGTTTAAGAAATAAAGAAGTAGATCCTCCGTTCCATTTGATAGGCTGGGTGGAATATTAGCCAGATTGCTTACACATATCCAGTCCTCCCAAATCTACACAAGTGTCTAGGGGCTAGGGGCTAGGGGCTAGGGGGTGTTTCTGGACAGGGCCAATGACTACCATGCCAAAATACACTCAAGCCCTTCCCTGTAAAAAAGGGTGGAATATATAGTGTGCTATATTATTCAGAGCCTCTGATTAAAACCTATTCAATCCATAATGACCTTTGGCGACACTTGATGTCGCCCACTGGTGTCTGTAGGTCGACTGTCCAATTTAAGCCAACAGGTGATTTCCTTTTCCTTTCCAAAATGGAAGACAGTGAGTGCTTGTTAACCATATCAATACTCAATGCAAACCAAATCAGTGGCCTGACTGTAACTCGATAGGCGGGTCGTGCTGCTCGGTGGCGAGGGCTGAGACTATGTTTTGTCATCTCAATAAAATAAAGGAAAGGAGATTAGGAGAGGAAGCCACTTTGCACTATTGAGATGCATTTAGCCATATTGTCTAGTGTGCGAAGCCCCTGGCTGATAATATAATAATAAGCCATTTAGCAGACGCTTTTATCCAAAGCGACTTACAGTCATGCGTGCATACATTATTTATTTTTTTGGTGTATGGGTGGTCCCGGGGATCGAACCCACTACCTTGGCGTTACAAGCGCCGTGCTCTACCAGCTGAGCTACAGAGGACCACATAATAGATAGGTAGCATAGTGACAGGTGGACAGGTGTGCTGTGAGGGCCTCTAATCAGCCAGTGAATGGTACTATTGTCTGATAACCCTGCTGAGAGAGAACAATGCCAGGGAATAGGGAACAACCTGTTGAATAATTACTTGCTTCATCTTGGGTAAGGCCTGTTTCAGCTGTGCCCAGTATTTTTTTACTAAGTTATTGGTTTTGCTTGTAGCCTAGTAGCAAGGCTATCATATTAGGAATGTAAATGCTACTGTGAAGTATGACAAGTATACTGTATATAAGCAGGTATAACACAGTCCAATCAGTTATATCAGCCATACTGTCAGTCAGTCAGTTTGTTAATCAGTGAGGTCGTCTGTCTGTCCGTTCATTTTTTCGTTAGTTCATTCATTCACTTTGTTCGCTCATGATACTAGTGCTGTTGGTGTGTGCTTTGGAGAGCAGGTGGGCCGGTGGGAGGAGGGAATGGATGTTTCTAGAGCCCCAGGTGAAGTTTCCCCCATCCTAACCTTAAGCATTAGTGCGGGAAATGCTAAACTGACCCAAGATCTGCGTCTATGGGCAACTTCACCCTACTCCATTTCTAGATGGCATGTGGGTTCATAAGGTGTCTACCATTGAGGGCAGGTAAAACGAAAGTCTTGATGATCCGCTGCCTATTAGCTTGTCATCATGGAATGTCTGTCTCGCATGCATCACATTCCCCAAGTCCTCCCTTGAAAAACCACTGTAAGAGAGAGACTCAGGAGCAACAGATTAACCAAGACATTCCACATCCAGTAGGAGTCCAGTCATTGTCCTGTGTGGCTCAGTTGGTAAGACTGTGTAGGCCTAGTTGTGGGGATTTCCCACAGGGATCACATACTCAAAATATGAGCACTCACTATAAGTCACTTTGTAATACATAAAAGTGTCTTCTAAATAGCATATATTAGAAATGTTAGTCTCATTAACTTTACCCAATGGTATCTAATGACAATTTTGATATTTCAAATGGGATTACAATAGGACAGTAACAGTGTATCATCTTGTCGGCTGCTTTGCGCTGACTGGGTTGTTTTTTTTCTTCACCATTCTCTTAAAGTTTGTTGACCTTACATGAGCTTGTACTAACATTAGATCGGAATCAATTATTCACCAGGCTAGCTGCTTGTGCTACTGCTGCTCACCATGGCAACAGCTTGAACAGGGCTGTATGTGTCTGAAGGAGTTGGTTTCCCTGACCGTACTGAAGCAGTGCTCTGTTTTGACACTGTCAGAGCTACTCTGTCAGAGAGAGGTGTTAGTCACTCTGGATAAGAGTGTCTGCTAAATGACGTAAATGTAAATGTAATGTACAGTGAGGGAAAAAAGTATTTGATCCCCTGCTGATTTTGTACGTTTGCCCACTGACAAAGAAATGATCAGTCTATAATTTTAATGGTAGGTTTATTTGAACAGTGAGAGACAGAATAACAACAAAATAATCCATAAAAACGCATGTCAAAAATGTTATAAATTGATTTGCATTTTAATGAGGGAAATAAGTATTTGACCCCCTCTCAATCAGAAAGATTTCTGGCTCCCAGGTGTCTTTTATACAGGTAACGAGCTGAGATTAGGAGCACACTCTTAAAGGGAGTTCTCCTAATCTCAGTTTGTTGCCTTTATAAAAGACACCTGTCCACAGAAGCAATCAATCAATCAGATTCCAAACTCTCCACCATGGCCAAGACCAAAGAGCTCTCCAAGGATGTCAGGGACAAGATTGTAGACCTACACAAGGCTGGAATGGGCTACAAGACCATCGCCAAGCAGCTTGGTGAGAAGGTGACAACAGTTGGTGTGATTATTCGCAAATGGAAGAAACACAAAATAACTGTCAATCTCCCTCGGCCTGGGGCTCCATGCAAGATCTCACCTCGTGGAGTTGCAATGATCATGAGAACAGTGAGGAATCAGCCCAGAATTACACGGGAGGATCTTGTCAATGATCTCAAGGCAGCTGGGACCATAGTCACCAAGAAAACAATTGGTAACACACTACGCCGTGAAGAACTGAAATCCTGCAGCGCCCGCAAGGTCCCCCTGCTCAAGAAAGCACATATACAGGCCCGTCTGAAGTTTGCCAATGAACATCTGAATGATTCAGAGGAGAACTGGGTGAAAGTGTTGTGGTCAGATGAGACCAAAATCGAGCTCTTTGGTATCAACTCAACTCGCCGTATTTGGAGGAGAAGGAATGCTGCCTATGACCCCAAGAACACCATCCCCACCGTCAAACATGGAGGTGGAAACATTATGCTTTGGGGGTGTTTTTCTGCTAAGGGGACAGGACAACTTCACCGCATCAAAGGGACGATGGACAGCGCCATGTACCGTCAAATCTTGGGTGAGAACCTCCTTCCCTCAGCCAGGGCATTGAAAATGGGTCGTGGATGGGTATTCCAGCATGACAATGACCCAAAACACACGGCCAAGGCAACAAAGGAGTGGCTCAAGAAGAAGCACATTAAGGTCCTGGAATGGCCTAGCCAGTCTCCAGACCTTAATCCCATAGAAAATCTGTGGAGGGAGCTGAAGGTTTGAGTTGCCAAACGTCAGGCTCGAAACCTTAATGACTTGGAGAAGATCTGCAAATAGGAGTGGGACAAAACCCTCCTGAGATGTGTGCAAACCTGGTGGCCAACTACAAGAAACGTCTGACCTCTGTGATTGCCAACAAGGGTTTTGCCACCAAGTACTAAGTAATGTTTTGCAGAGGGGTCAAATACTTATTTCCCTTACTTTATATATACAGTGATAGAGTGGGGATTGGAAATAGGTGTGTGTAATGATGAAGAGACAAGTCCGGGGTTGATGAGTGAAGGGCGTTTGCCAGCAGCAGGTTCAGCAGCAGCTAGAAGGCCGGCGATGCCGAATGCCTGAGCTGAACAGGAGGGGGAGCCAAAGCGAAGGCTGGTGTGACAGCTACAGGAGATGAGCATTACAGGTAACATTTTATGAGGTTCATTTTATTTTATTTCATTCATTTTAGCAATGTTGCTAGTAAAATTATTGCAGTTTACATAGATAGACAGTATATGATTGCTCTATGTATCACTGAACCTGGATAAGCTTGCGACTGGGCCAATACAGCTAACCTTTTAGGTCAATAATATACTGTTTTTATTAACATTTTGTTGGCTTTATAATCGTGAGAGAAATGTAACTAGCTAGTAGCTAGCTTGTTAGTTATACCTAGGTAGCTTACAAGGGTAGCTGACTTTTCTCAAAACAAACTGCATTGTGGCTAGCTACTTGTATCTCATTGTCACGTCTCCTCCCGTTGCTCCCCTCCAGCGCTCTGATTCGCCGGTCTACTGAGCCACCGGTCTGAACGCACCACCTCGGCAACACCGGAATGGAAACCCAACGCACCCTAATCACCTCCAGCGCACCTCATCATCTCATCACCACCCCTATATAGCCCTGGACTGCTAGCGTCGTGTCGTGTACTCGCTCTTTGTTGTTCTCTTATTCAGTGTTAAGTAAAGCTTTACATTGTTGATTCCTGCGTCTGTGTCTTCGTATCCTCAGTACTCGTCACACTCATGCTAGCCTTTGCAGCCAAATATCTCTTAAAAAATGTGAAAATAAAAAATATTGATATGTCCAGCATTTTAGACCATTTCTCTCATTTTGCTGCAGCTTTAGCTCATCTCGCAATAACAGAGAAATGCTGTGAAAACCAACATGCTGCAAAGGTTCTAAAATGTTTTGACACCAATGCCTGTTTTGTATATACGCTACATCGGCAGGATAGAACGGCTGACTCCAGTAAGACAAGGGGTGGCGGTCTGTGTATATTTGTAAACAACAGCTGGTGCATAAAATCTAATACTAAGGAAGTCTCGAGGAGATGATAAGCTGTAGACCACACTATTTACCAAGAGAGTTTCCTTCTATATTTTTGTAGCTGTCTATTTACCACCACAAACCAATGCTGGCACTAAGATTGCACTCAATGAGCTGTATAAGGCCATAAGCAAACAGGAAAACGCTCATCCAGAAGCAGCGCTCCTAGTGGCCGGGGATTTTAATGTAGGGAAACTTAAATCCGTTCTACATAATTTCTACCAGCATGTTAAATGTGCAACCAGAGGGAAAAAAAACTCTAGACCACCTTTACTCCAGACACAGAAACGCGTAAAAAGCTCTCCCTCACCCTCCATTTGGCAAATCTGACCATAATTCTATCCTCCTGATTCCTGCTTATAAGCAAAAACTAAAGCAGGAAGCACCAGTGACTCGGTTAATAAGGAAGTGGTCAGTTGACGCATATGCTAAGCTACAGGACTGTTTTGCTAGCACAGACTGGAATATGTTCCGGGATTCTTACGATGGCATTGAGGAGTACACCACATCAATAATTGGCTTCATCAATAAGTGCATTGTTGACGTCGTCTCTACAGTGACCGTACGTACATACTCCAACCAGAAGCCATGGATTACAGGCAACATCCACACTGAGCTAAAGGGTAGAGCTGCCACTTTCAAGGAGCGGGACTCTAACCTGGACGCTTATAAAAAATCTCACTTTGCCCTCCGACGAACCATCAAACAGGCAAAGAGTCAATACCGGACTAAGATTGAATCGTACTACACCGGCTCTGACGCTCGTCGGATGCAGCAGGGCTTGCAAACTATTACAGACTACAAAGGGAAGCACAGCCGCGAGCTGCCCAGTGACATGAGCCTACCAGACAAGCTTAATCACTTCTATGCTCGCTTCGAGGCAAGCAACACTGAAGCATGCATGAGAGCATCAGCTGTTCCGGATGACTATGTGATCACGCTCTCCATAGCCGATGTGAGTAAGACTTTTAACAGGTCAACATTCACAAGGCCGCAGGGCCAGACGGATTACCAGGACATGTACTCCGAGCACGTGCTGACCAACTGGCAAGTGTCTTCATTGACATTTTCAACATGTCCCTGACTGAGTCTGTAATACCAACATGTTTCAAGCAGACCACCATAGTCCCTGTGCCCAACACTAAGATAACCTGCCTAAATGACTACTGATCCGTAGTACTCACATCTGTAGCCATGAAGTGCTTTGAAAGGCTGGTCATGGCTCACATCAACACCATTATTCCAGAAACCCTAGACCCACTTCAATTTGTATACCGCCCCAACAGATCCACAGATGATGCAATCTCTACTGCACTCCACACTGCCCTTTCCCACCTGGACAAGAGGAACACCTACGTGAGAATGCTATTCATTGACTACAGCTCAGCGTTCAACACCATAGTGCCCTCAAAGCTCATCACTAAGCTAAGGACCCTGGGATGAAACACCTCCCTCTGCACTGGATCCTGGACTTCCTGACGGGCCGCCCCCAGGTGATAAGGTTAGGTAACAACACATCTTCCACGCTGATCCTCAACACAGGGGCCCCTCAGGGGTGCGTGCTCAGTCTTCTCCTGTACTCCCTGTTCACCCATGACTGCATGGCCAGGCACGACTCCAACACCATCATTAAGTTTGCAGACGACACAACAGTGGTAGACCTGATCACCGACAGCGATGAGACAGCCTATAGGGAGGAGGTCAGAGACCTGGCCGTGTGGTGCCAGGATAACAACCTCTCCCTCAACGTGATCAAGACAAAGGAGATGATTGTGAACTACAGGGGAAAAAAAGAGGACTGACCACGCCCCCCATTCTCATCGACAGGCTGTAGTGGAACAGGTTGAGAGCTTCAAGTTCCTTGGTGTCCACCAACAAACTATCATGGTCCAAACACACCAAGACAGTTATGAAGAGGGCATGACAAAGCCTATTCCCCCTCTTGGCATGGGTTTTCAGATCTTCAAAAAGTTCTGCAGCTGCACCATCGAGAGCATCCTGACTGGTTGCATCACCACCTGGTATGGCAACTGCTCTGCCTCTGACCGCAAGGCACTACAGAGGGTAGTGCGTACGGCCCAGTACATCACTGGGGCCAAGCTTCCTGCCATTCAGGACCTCTATACCAGGTGGTGTCAGAAGAAGGCCCTAAAAATTGTCAAAGACTCCAGCCACCCTAGCCATAGACTGTTGTCTCTGCTACCGCATGGCAAGCTGTACCGGAGCACCAAGTATAGGTCCAAAAGGCTTATTAACAGCTTCTATCCTCCAAAGCCATAAGACTCCTGAACAGCTAATCATGGCTACCCAGACTATTTGCATTGTCCCGCTACCCACCCCCTCTTTTACGCTGCTGCTACTCTGTTTATTATATATGCATAGTCACTTTAATTCTACCCACATGTACTTATTACCTCAATTACCTCGACTAACCGATGCCCCCGCACATTGACTCTGTACTGGTCCCCCCTTTATATAGCCTCCCTACTGTTATTTTATTTTGCTGTTGCTCTTTAATTATTTTTTATTTTTTACTTAACACTTTTTTTTCTTAAAACTGCATTGTTGGTTAAAGGCTTGTAAGTAAACATTTCACTGTAAGGTCTACACCTGTTGTATTCGGCGCATGTGGCAAATAAAATTAGATTAGATTTGATTTAGACAGTTTTTTGCCCTCATGCACTGTTGCTCCTACGGCACTAATCTGGTGAGCACCTTTGGAGCACCGCCCAAGCAAGGCATTTGAATGGTTTGACGCGTTGCGAGGTGTCACTGATTTACACCGGATTCAGACCCCTCTTTAGCTGATTTCTGCCATGGTACATCTCCAGCCTTCCTGTTTTAGGAAAGCCTTGTTCGCAACGAAGCTAGGTAATGAGCAACCCACATTCAGGGCCGAGGACATACAGCGAGTGGCATAAGTCGTCTCTGGTTTGACTTGGAAGGGGATCTTTTACTGCCAATATTACAGTATCACGGAATGGAGTTATAACATTTGCATAGGAAAGTGGACAAGATAGGGTTTTGAAGGTTTCTGTGTCTTTTTGTAGTCAATGGTGTAAGTGGATTCACTAGCTGACTGTGATGTTCCAAATCGAACAGGAAATGAAAAAGAGAAACAGTGAAACAGGTGCGTGTGTGCATATGCTCTGTGTGCATGTCAATTTTGTGTACACTGTTTTATGTACAGTGCATTTGGAAAGTATTCAGACCCCTTCACTTTTTCCACATTTTGTTATGTTACAGCCTTATTCTAAAATTAATTAAATTGTTTTTTCCCCCTCACCAATCTACACACAATACCCCATAATGACAAAGCAAAAACTGTTTTTTTGGAAAGTTTTGCAAATTTATAAAATAAAATAAAACGGAAATCTCACATTTACGTAAGTATTCCGAACCTTTACTCAGTGCTTTCTTGAAGCACCTTTGGCAGCGATTACAGCCTCGAGTCTTCTTGGGTATGATGCTACAAGCTTGGCACACCTATATTCGTGAGTTTCTGCCATTCTTCTCTGTAGAGCCTCTCAAGCTCTGTCAGTTTGGCTGGGGAGCGTTGCTGCACAGCTATTTTCAGGTCTCTCCAGAGATGTTTGATCGGGTTCAAGTCAGGGCTCTGGCTGGGCCACTCAAGGACATTCAGAGACTTGTCCCGAAGCCACTCCTGTGTTGTCTTGGCTGTGTGCTTAGGGTCATTGTCCTGTTGGAAAGTGAACCTTTGCCAAGTCTGAGGTTCTGTGCTCTCTGGAGTAGGTTTTCATCAAGGATCTCTCTGTACTGCTCCGTTCATCTTTCCCTCAATCCTGACTTGTCTCCCAGTCCCTGCCACTGAAAAACATCCCCACAGCATGATGCTGCCACCACCATGCTTCACCGTAGGGATGGTGCCAGGTTTCCTCTACACGTGACGCTTGGCATTCAGGTCAAAGAGTTCAATCTTGGTTTCATCAGACCAGAGGATCTTGTTTCTTATGGTCTGAGAGACCTTTAGGTGCCTTTTGGCAAACTGCAAGTGGGCTGTCATGTCCCTTTTACTTAGGAGTGGCTTCCGTCTGGCCACTCTACCATAAAGGCCTGATTGGTGGAGTGCTGCAGAGATGGATGTCCTTCTGGAAGGTTCTACCATCTCCACAGAGGAACTCTGGAGCTCTGTCAGAGTGACCATCGGGTTCTTGGTCACCTCCCTACACGAAGGCCCTTCTCCTCCGATCGCTCAGTTTGGCTGGGTGGCCAGCTCTAGGAAGAGTCTTGGTGGTTCCAAACTTCTTCCATTTAAGAATGATGGAGGCCACTGTGTTCTTGAGGACCTTCAATGCTGCAGAGATTTTTTGGTACCCTTCCCCAGATCTGTGCTTCGACACAATCCTATCTCGGATCTCTACGGACAATTCCTTCGACCTCATGGCTTGGTTTTGGCTCTGACATGCACTGTCAACTGTGGGACCTTACATAGACAGGTGTGTGCCTTTTCAAATCATGTCCAATCAATTTAATTTACCACAGGTGGACTCCAATCAAGTTGTAGAAACATCTCAAGGATGATCAATGGAAACAAGATGCACCTGAGCGCAATTTCAAGTCTCATAGCAAAGGGTCTGAGTACTTATGTAAATTAGGTATTTCTAGAAACATGTTATTGCTTTGTCATTATGGTGTATTGTGTGTAGATTGATGAGGATTTGTATTTATTTAATCAATTTAAAATAATGCTGTAACGTAAAAAAAGGTGGAAAAAGTAAAGGTGTCTGAATATTTTCCAAATGCACTGTAATTAGTATACTTACACTGTATTAACTTGTTGCTAATGTAATACTTTTGTAATTGCATAGTTGAGTTGAACTTTTTCGTTATTACACGAGTAGTGCTGATCGATTAGTGCTTTTTGAGGTCAGTTCGGTTTCGTTACGATTATTAAAAAACAATCGATACATGCGGTATTCATTATGTGGTTGAATGCTGTAACACAGAATAGAACAATTATTAAGTCCCCGGATGTTAGTGACTGTCCATTACTGCTTATCACTTATTATCCATCATTTATTCACATTACTTCTACTTTAATCAAATATTTCAGTTGTTGTGTATATTACATTTGTTTTAGTTGATGCCTTTCTTATTTCATTTCAGGTCATCATCCCATCTCTATAGAGCTACTGCCTATATTGCTTTATTAATTGTTGTATTAATAGTTTTATTCTGTGTTGTTACAGCATTCAAACCACATAATGAATAGTGCATTTCATGTTTAAAAGAATTACAGAAACCGAAAACCATTATAAAAAAAAAGAATCTAACCGATACTAAAATGAAATCAAAAAGACCTCAAAAAGCTCTAATCGCTCAGCACTATTGCACATGATAGAATAGCACAATATGTACTGCTTTTTTCTTACCATACTGTGCAATGCTCCTGAGCTCGGCAACAAAAACAATAACAACAGTGGTGGGGCAGCCATGGCGCTGTTTCCTGCTACTGCGGATCTCAGCATTAAGGTTAGGATTGGGGGAGGGGAAACTGATCCGAGATACACTATACAGTGGGGGAAAAAAGTATTTAGTCAGTCACCAATTGTGCAAGTTCCCCCACTTAAAAAGATGAGAGAGGCCTGTAATTTTCATCATAGGTACACGTCAACTATGACAGACAAAATGAGAAAAATACATCCTGAAAATCACATTGTAGGATTTTTAATGAATTTATTTGCAAATTATGTTGGAAAATAAGTATTTGGTCACCTACAAACAAGCAAGATTTCTGGCTCTCACAGACCTGTAACTTATTCTTTAAGAGGCTCCTCTGTCCTCCACTCGTTACCTGTATTAATGGCACCTGTTTGAACTTGTTATCAGTATAAAAGACACCGCTCCACAACCTCAAACAGTCACACTCCAAACTCCACTATGGCCAAGACCAAAGAGCTGTCAAAGGACACCAGAAACAAAATTGTAGACCTGCACCAGGCTGGGAAGACTGAATCTGCAATAGGTAAGCAGCTTGGTTTGAAGAAATCAACTGTGGGAGCAATTATTAGGAAATGGAAGACATACAAGACCACTGATAATCTCCCTCGATCTGGGGCTCCACACAAGATCTCACCCCGTGGGGTCAAAATGATCACAAGAACGGTGAGCAAAAATCCCAGAACCACACGGGGGGACCTATTGAATGACCTGCAGAGAGCTGGGACCAAAGTAACAAAGCCTACCATCAGTAACACACTACGCCGCCAGGGACTCAAATCCTGCAGTGCAAGACGTGTCCCCCTGCTTAAGCCAGTACATGTCCAGGCCCGTCTGAAGTTTGCTAGAGTGCATTTGGATGATCCAGAAGAGGATTGGGAGAATGTCATATGGTCAGATGAAACCAAAATAGAACTTTTTGGTAAAAACTCAACTCGTCGTGTTTGGAGGACAAAGAATGCTGAGTTGCATCCAAAGAACACCATACCTACTGTGAAGCATGGGGGTGGAAACATCATGCTTTGGGGCTGTTTTTCTGCAAAGGGACCAGGACGACTGATCCGTGTAAAGGAAAGAATGAATGGGGCCATGTATCGTGAGATTTTGAGTGAAAACCTCCTTCCATCAGCAAGGTCATTGAAGATGAAACGTGGCTGGGTCTTTCAGCATGACAATGATCCCAAACACACCGCCCGGGCAACGAAGGAGTGGCTTCGTAAGAAGCATTTCAAGGTCCTGGAGTGGCCTAGCCAGTCTCCAGATCTCAACCCCATAGAAAATCTTTGGAGGGAGTTGAAAGTCCGTGTTGCCCAGCGACAGCCCCAAAACATCACTGCTCTAGAGGAGATCTGCATGGAGGAATGGGCCAAAATACCAGCAACAGTGTGTGAAAACCTTGTGAAGACTTACAGAAAACGTTTGACCTGTGTCATTGCCAACAAACGGTATAAAACAAAGTATTGAGAAACTTTTGTTATTGTCCAAATACTTATTTTCCACCATAATTTGCAAATAAATTCATTAAAAATCCTACAATGTGATTTTCTGGAATTTCTTTTCTCATTTTGTCTGTCATAGTTGACGTGTACCTATGATGAAAATTACAGGCCTCTCTCATCTTTTTAAGTGGGAGAACTTGCACAATTGGTGGCTGACTAAATACTTTTTTCCCCACTGTATATACAAAAGTATCTGGGCACCCCTTCAAATTAGTGGATTTGGCTATTTCAGCCACACCCGTTGCTGACAGGTGCACAGTGGCTTGCGAAAGTATTCCTATAAAAATGGCATTTTTCCTATTTTGTTGCCTTACAACCTGGAATTAAAATTGATTTTTTGGGGGTTTGTATAATTTGATTACACAACATGCCTACCACTTTGAAGATTAAAAATATTTTTTATTGTGAAACAAACAAGAAATAAGACATAAAAACTGAAAACTTGAGCATGCATAACTATTCACCCCCCCCAAAGTCAATACTTCGTAGAGCCACCTTTTGCAGCAATTACAGCTGCAAGTCTCTTGGGGTATGTCTCTATAAGCTTGGCACATCTAGGCACTGGGATTTTTGCTCATTCTTCAAGGCATAACTGCTCCAGCTCCTTCAAGTTGAATGAGTTTCGCTGGTGTACAGCAATCTTTAAGTCATACCACAGATTCTCAATTGGATTGAGGTCTGGGCTTTGACTAGGCCATTCCAAGACATTTAAATGTTTCCCCTTAAACCACTCGAGTGTTGCTTTAGCAGTATGCTTAGGGTCATTGTCCTGCTGGAAGGTGAACCTCCATCCCAGTCTCAAATCTCTGGAAGACTGAAACAGGTTTCCCTCAAGAATGTCCCTGAATTTAGCACCATCCATCATTCCTTCAATTCTGACCAGTTTCCCAGTCCCTGCCGATGAAAAACATCCCCACAGCATGATGCTGCCACCACCATGCTTCACTGTAGAGATGGTGTTCTCGGGGTGATGAGAGGTGTTGGGTTTGCGCCAGACATAGCATTTTCCTTGATGGCCAAAAAGCTCAATTTTAGTCTCATCTGACCAGAGTACCTTCTTCCATATGTTTGGGGAGACTCCCACATGCCTTTTGGCGAACACCATTTACATTTACATTTACATTTACATTTACATAATTTTTTTTGTTTTTGTGGGTGGGGTAAGGGGGGGGGGTAGAAGGATTACTTTATCCTATCCCAGGTATTCCTTAAAGAGGTGGGGTTTCAAGTGTCTCCGGAAGGTGGTGAGTGACTCCGCTGTCCTGGCGTCGTGAGGGAGCTTGTTCCACCATTGGGGTGCCAGAGCAGCGAACAGTTTTGACTGGGTTGAGCGGGAACTGTGCTTCCGCAGAGGTAGGGGGGCCAGCAGGCCAGAGGTGGATGAACGCAATGCCCTCGTTTGGGTGTAGGGACTGATCAGAGCCTGAAGGTACGGAGGTGCCGTTCCCCTCACAGCTCCGTAGGCAAGCACCATGGTCTAGTAGCAGATGCAAGCTTCAACTGGAAGCCAGTGGAGTGTGCGGAGGAGCGGGGTGACGTGAGAGAACTTGGGAAGGTTGAACACCAAATGTGTTTGCTTATTTTTTTCTGTAAGCAATGGCTTTTTTCTGGCCACTCTTCCGTAAAGCCCAGCTCTGTGGAGTGTACGGCTTAAAGTGGTCGTATGGACAGATACTCCAATCTCCACTGTGGAGCTTTGCAGCTCCTTCAGGGTTATCTTTGGTCTCTTTGTTGCCTCTCTGATTAATGCCCTCCTTGCCTGGTCCGTGAGTTTTGGTGGGCGGCCCTCTCTTTACAGGTTTGTTGTGGTGCCATATTCTTTCCATTTTTTAATAATGTATTTAATGGTGCTCCGTGGGATGTTCAAAGTGTCTGATATTTTTTTATAACCCAACCCTGATCTGTACTTCTCCACAAATTCGTCCCTGACCTGTTTGGAGAGCTCCTTGGTCTTCATGGTGCCGCTTGCTTGGTGGTGCCCCTGGCTTAGTGGTGTTGCAGACTCTGGGGCCTTTCAGAACAGGTGTATATATACTGAGATTATGTGACAGATCATGGGACACTTAGATTGATTCTGCAGCGATACGCCATCCCATCTGGTTTGGACTTAGTGGGACTATAATTTGTTTTTCAACATGACAATGACCCAACACACCTCCAGGCTGTGTAAGGGCTATTTTACCAAGAAGGAGAGTGATGTAGTGCTGCATCAGATGACCTGGCCTCCACAATCCCCCGACCTCAACCCAATTGAGATGGTTTGGGATGAGTCCGACGGCACAGTGAAGGAAAAGCACCCAACAAGTGCTAAACATATGTGGGAACTCCTTCAAGACTGTTGGAAAAGCATTCCAGGTGAAGCTGGTTGAGAGAATGCCAAGAGTGTGAAAAGCTGTCATTAAGGCAAAGGGTGGCTATTTGAAGAATCTCAAATATAAAATATATTTTGATATGTTTAACACTTTTTTGGTTACTGCATGATTCCATATGTGTTATTTGATTGTTTTGATATCTTCACTATTATTCTACAAAGTAGAAATAAAGAAAAACCCTTGAATGAGTAGGTGTGTCCAAACCTTTGACTGGTACTGCGCGTGAGAATGCTGTTCATTGACTGCAGCTCAGTGTTCAACTCCATAATGCCCTCCCAGCTCATCATTCATCCACGACTGCATGGCCACGCACGACTCCAACACCATCATTAAGTTTGCCGATGGCTCGACGGTGGTAGGTCTGATCACCGACGACTAGGTCAGAGACCTGGCAGTGTGGTGCCAGGACAACAACACTACCTCAACGTCAGCAAGACAAACGAGCTGATCGTGGACTACAGGAAACGGAGGGCCGAGTACGCCCCCACTCACATCGACATGGCTGTCACAACACAACTGATTAGCTCAAACGCATTAAGAACAAAATAAATTCCACAAATTCACTTTTAACAAGGCACACCTGTTAATTGAAATGCATTCCAGGTGACTATCTCATGAAGCTGGTTGAGAGAATGCCAAGAGTGTGCAAAGCTGTCATCAAGGCAAAGGGTGGCTACTTTGAAGAATCTGAAATGTAAAATATATTTTGATTTGTTTAATACTTTTTTGGTTACTTTTTTGCCACATGCGCCGAATACAACAGGGGTAGACCTTACAGTGAAATGCTTACTTACAAGCCCTTAACCAACAATGCAGTTTATAAGAAGAAAAAAAAGTGTTAAGTAAAAAATAGATAAGTAAAAAATTTAAAATAGCAAATAATTAAAGAGCAGCAGTAAAATAAAATAACAGTAGGGAGGCTATATACAGGGGGTACCGGTACAGAGTCAATGTGCGGGGTCACCGGTTAGTCGAGGTAATTGAGGTAATATGTACATGTGGGTAGAGTTAAAGTGACTATGCATAACTAATAAACAGAGTAGCAGCAGCATAAAAGAGGGGGTTGGTGTGGGGTGGTGTTAGGGGGCATTGCAAATAGTCCGGGTAGCCATGATTAGCTGTTCAGGAGTCTTATGGCTTGGAGGTAGAAGCTGATAAAAAGCCTTTTGGACCTAGACTTGGCGCTCTGGTACCGCTTGCCGTGCGGTAGCAGAGAGAACAGTCTATGACTAGGGTGGCTGGAGTCTTTGACCATTTTTAGGGCCTTCCTCTGACACCGCCTGGTATAGAGGTCCTGGATGGCAGGAAGCTTGGCCCCAGTGATGTACTGGGCCGTACGCACTACCCTCTGTAGTGCCTAGCGGTCGGAGGCCAAGCAGTTGCCATACCAGGCGGTGATGCAACCAGTCAGGATGCTCTCGATGGTGCAGCTGTATAACTTTTTGAGGATCTGAGGACCCATGCCAAATCTCCTGAGAGGGAATAGGCTTTGTCGTGCCCTCTTCACGACTGTCTTGGTGTGTTTGGACACCACTATTATTCTACAATGTAAAACACTGTGGTCATCTGTAGCTCAATTGGTAGAGCATGGCGCTTGTAACGCCAGGGTAGTGGGTTCGATCCCCGGGACCACCCATACGTAAAAATGTATGCACACATGACTGTAAGTCGCTTTGGATGAAAGCGTCTGCTAAATGGCATATTATTTATTATATTATAAAGAAGATCCCTTGAATGAGAAGGTGTGTCCAAACTTTTGACTGGTACTGTATATATATACAGTGGGGAGAACAAGTATTTGATACACTGCCGATTTTGCAGGTTTTCCTACTTACAAAGCATGTAGAGGTCTGTAATTTTTATCATAGGTACACTTCAACTGTGAGAGACGGAATCTAAAACAAAAATCTAGAAAATCACATTGCATGATTTTTAAGTAATTAATTTGCATTTTATTGCATGACATAAGTATTTGATACATCAGAAAAGCAGAACTTAATATTTGGTACAGAAACCTTTGTTTGCAATTACAGAGATCATACGTTTCTTGTAGGTCTTGACCAGGTTTGCACACACTGCAGCAGGGATTTTGGCCCACTCCTCCATATAGACCTTCTCCAGATCCTTCAGGTTTCGGGGCTGTCGCTGGGCAATACAGACTTTCAGCTCCCTCCAAAGATGTTCTATTGGGTTCAGGTCTGGAGACTGGCTAGGCCACTCCAGGACCTTGAGATGCTTCTTACGGAGCCACTCCTTAGTTGCCCTGGCTGTGTGTTTCGGGTCATTGTCATGCTGGAAGACCCAGCCACGACCCATTTTCAATGCTCTTACTGAGGGAAGGAGGTTGTTGGCCAAGATCTCGCGATACATGGCCCCAACCATCCTCCCCTCAATACGGTGCAGTCGTCCTGTCCCCTTTGCAGAAAAGCATCCCCAAAGAATGATGTTTCCACCTCCATGCTTCACAGTTGGGATGGTGTTCTTGGGGTTGTACTCATCCTTCTTCTTCCTCCAAACACGGCGAGTGGAGTTTAGACCAAAAAGCTCTATTTTTGTCTCATCAGACCACATTACCTTCTCCCATTCCTCCTCTGGATCATCCAGATGGTCATTGGCAAACTTCAGACGGGCCTGGACATGCGCTGGCTTGAGCAGGGGGACCTTGCGTGCGCTGCAGGATTTTAATCCATGACGGCGTAGTGTGTTACTAATGGTTTTCTTTGAGACTGTGATCCCAGCTCTCTTCAGGTCATTGACCAGGTCCTGCCGTGTAGTTCTGGGCTGATCCCTCACCTTCCTCATGATCATTGATGCCTCACGAGGTGAGATCTTGCATGGAGCCCCAGACCGAGGGTGATTGACCGTCATCTTGAACTTCTTCCATTTTCTAATAATTGCGCCAACAGTTGTTGCCTTCTCACCAAGCTGCTTGCCTATTGTCCTGTAGCCCATCCCAGCCTTGTGCAGGTCTACAATTTTATCCCTGATGTCCTTACACAGCTCTCTGGTCTTGGCCATTGTGGAGAGGTTGGAGTCTGTTTGATTGAGTGTGTGGACAGGTGTCTTTTATACAGGTAACGAGTTCAAAC
This sequence comes from Coregonus lavaretus, assembly GCF_964263955.1. Taxonomy (NCBI): domain Eukaryota; kingdom Metazoa; phylum Chordata; class Actinopteri; order Salmoniformes; family Salmonidae; genus Coregonus; species Coregonus lavaretus. The sequence goes on along the minus strand of NC_140013.1, from coordinate 2,550,158 downwards.
AGGTGCAGTTAATACAGGTAATGAGTGGAGAACAGGAGGGCTTCTTAAAGAAAAACTAACAGGTCTGTGAGAGCTGGAATTCTTACTGGTTGGTAGGTGATCAAATACTTATGTCATGCAATAAAATGCAAATGAATTACTTAAAAATCATACAATGTGATTTTCTGGATTTTTGTTTTAGATTTCGTCTCTCACAGTTGACGTGTACCTATGATAAAAATTACAGACCTCTACATGCTTTGTAAGTAGGAAAACCTGCAAAATCAGCAGTGTATCAAATACTTGTTCTCCCCACTGTATATATCCCAGGGACCACCCATACACAAAAATGTATGCACGCATGACTGTAAGTCGCTTTGGATAAAAGCATCTGCTAAATGGCATATTATTATTATTATTATTATACCCAAGAATACCCGAGTCTGTAATCGCTGCCAAAGGTGCTTCAACAAAGCAAACATTTCTAAAAACCTAAAATAATTTAATAAATTTTAGAATAAGGCTGTAACATTTTAAAAAATGTCGAAAAAGTCAAGGGGTCTGAATACTTTCCAAATGCACTGTATGTGACACACTCTAGCATAATTGGACCGAAGTCGCTATGGCTAATTTGCATAGAAATTGTATTTTTATCCTCTTTTAATTTTTTTTGCCAGTTTATTTTTATTTTTTTTAGCTTAGCTTTCATAATCTGTATATTTTATTGCCAAATGAAGGACTAGATAAGTGCATGATTGTAAATCGCTTTGGATAAAAGTGGCTGCTAAATGGCAGATAATAATTACAGCATTATTCACAGGTAAATGAACATCTTAAAGGTACAATCTGCAATATTTACAGCTGTTCATGGACATTTCAACATACATTATCCTTGATATATGAATGATACATCATTATTAATGATCCTTGAAGAGGTCTTGGAGCAGGCAGTCCTCCCCCATTGCAAAACAGTAAACACAATGCCATTCAGGATCTGATAGCCTACAGGAGTTACTGGTCTGGAGTAGAAGGTAGGTACAGTCATAATATAACATTGAAAAGCATGGCCAATCCCTCCATGAATTTTTCCATCATCTTTGTTTCAGTTTACAAACTAAAGCACATTCGCAGGCATATTGTAACATAGTATTTTCTGGAAAAAAGTAAGTGATCATGCTTTTAATAATTTGGGTTGCTGGTCTCTGATTCCAGGTATCATCTCCTGCCGTTGTGCCCTTGAGCAAGGCACTAGACCCCTTAAAAATGGCTCTCCATACAGGAGACCGACGGCGACTGCTCTATTCTATTCTATAATATTATTTTATCCAGAAACAAACTTCTGCTGTTCATTATTCATCATCACTTCTCTGGATGAGTCTGTGGTTGCTAGGGGTGGGACCTGTCTCTCAGTGCTTTAATAGTGCAGGGAGCAGTGTTGAGAGATCGAGAGAGAGATAGAGAGAGAGAGAGAGAGAGAGAGAGAGAGAGAGCAGTTTTAGGGACCACTGACTGAGACAAGAACTTCAACAACATGTTTGGCAAGGAGATGGACTAAGAACAGAACCGATGAACACCTGAAACAGTTACAGGTATTTACAATTATTTCATAAGCACATTTCGTTATGTATGTCACTATCCTTTAAACCATTGCTTTTTTAAGGATATTTTCTGTTGTAAAAAAATACTAAAATCACTAGGAAATCTGTTTCCGAGTATTCCCACAAATAAAGAATTCATTGAAATTATGTGGAATCAACGTTGATTCAAGTAGTGTTTGCCCAGTGGGATGTGATTGTGAAACAATGTAATCAAGGTATGAAATTATTCTTATTTTCAAATACAATCTCGTTTTGGGCTTAGTTGTGGTCAATTTGCAGTGTACAAATTATTATAATTATTTTCCGTCCCTCGACCATTCGCTCCGACAAAAATCGAGTTACCTAACCCTGCTTTATACAGTCAGTCATATGAGACCGCATGGAAATTGTCACAACATAAATTATTCAAGATCCTGCAGAACACAAGATTACATGATAAGTACTTCGTTTATTGTACTTTATCCATATGATAACCAACAGCAGAAACCTTTGAGTAGAAGTTTGTCTGATGGGGATGAGATGCTATTAGTTATGTGGAAATGCTTGCATTATACATTTGTCATACCACATTATTTTAACCCAATTGAAGCAAATGCTTGAAGTGGGCGACATTGGCAATGACTTATAAACAGCAAGCATGTGGGTGTATGGTTTTCCTTCATCGTGCTCCAATAATGTTGCTTCCGGTGGAGTGTTGGGGTATTCTAGTTAGGATATTCTTTGCCATGATTGTAGGGCTGTTTGACATAGTTCATCTGCAGTACAGTATATGCCATCAATAATGATGCTATTGCTTGCTATTCCTCTTCAAAAGACATCAACCTATTTTGATTATTTATTTCAGAGGAAGGCCCTAAAAATTGTCAAAGACTCCAGCCACCCTAGTCATAGACTGTTCAATCTGCTCCCGCACGGCAAGCGGTACCGGAGTGCCAAGTCTAGGTCCAAAATGCTTCTTAACAGCTTCTACCCCCAAGCCATAAGACTCCTGAACAGCTAGTCATGGCTACCAGAACTATTTACATTGTCCCCCCCACCCCACCCTACCCGCTATTTTACGCTGCTGCTACTCTCTGTTTATTATTTATGCATAGTCACTTTAACTCTACCCACATGTACATATTACCTAAATTACCTCTACTAACATGTGTCCCCGCACATTGACTCTGTACCGGTACCCCCTGTATATAGCCTCCATACTGTTATTTTATTTTACTGCTGCTCGTTAATTATTTTGGGGGCTTGTAAGTAAGCATTTCACTGTAAGATCTACACCTGTTGTATTCGGCAAATGTGGCAAATAAAATTTTATTTTATTTGAAAATATAATTTATATTTGAGATTCTTCAAATAGCCACCCTTTGCCTTGATGACAACTTTGCACACTCTTGGCATTCTCTCAACCAGCTTCACCTGGAATGCTTTTCCAACAGTCTTGAAAGAGTTTCCACATATGCTGAGCACTTGTTGGCTGCTTTTCCTTCAGTCTGCCGTCCGACTCATCCCAAACCATCTCAATTGGGTTGAGGTCAGGGGAATGTGGAGGCCAGGTCATCTGATGCAGCACTCCATCACTCTACTTCTTGGTCAAATAGACCTTACACAGCCTGGAGGTGTGTTCGGTCATTGTCCTGTTGAAAAACAAATGATAGTCCCACTAAGCCCAAACCAGATGGGATGGCGTATCGCTGCATAATACTGTGGTAGCCATGCTGGTTAAGTGTGCCTTGAATTCTAAATAAATCACAGACAGTGTCACCAGCAAAGCACCCCCACACCATAACACCTCCTCCTCCATGCTTTACGGTGGGAAATACACATGCGGAGATCAACCGTTCACCCAAACCGCGTCTCACAAAGACATGGCGGTTGGATCCAAAAATCTCCCATTTGGACTCCAGACCAAAGGACACATTTCCACCGGTTTAAAGTCCATTGCTCATGTTTCTTAGCCCAAGCAGGTCTCTTCTTCTTATTGGTGTCCTTTAGTAGTGGTTTCTTTGCAGCAATTCGACCATGAAGGCCTGATTCACACAGTACTCTCTGAACAGTTGATGTTCAGATGTGTCTGTGACTTGAACTCTGTGAAGCATTTATTTGGGCTGCAATTTCTAAGGCTAGTAACACTAATTAACTTATCCTCTGCAGCAGAGTTAACTCTGGGTCTTCCATTCCTGTGGCGGTCCTCATGAGAGCCAGTTTCATCATAGCTCTTGATGGTTTTTGCGACAGGACTTGAAGAAACGTTCAAAGTTCTTGAAATGTTCTGTATTGACTGTCATTTCTCTTTCGTTATTTGAGCTGTTCTTGCCATAATGTGGACTTGGTCCTATTTGGTAAAAGACCATCTTCCGTATTGACTACGTTGTCACAACACAACTGATTGGCTCAAACGCATTAAGAAGGAAAGAAATTACACAAGTTAACTTTTAAGAAGGCAAACCTGTTAATTGAAATGTGTTCCAGATGTCTACCTCATGAAGCTGGTTAAGAGAATGGCAAGAGTGTGCAAAGCTGTCATCAAGGCAAAGGGTGACTACTTCGAAGAATCTCAAATATAAAATCTATTTTGATTTGTTTAACACTTTTTTGGTTACCACATGATTCCATATGTTATTTCATAGTTTTGATGTGTTCACTATTATTCTACAATGTAAAAAATAGTAAAAATAAAGAAAAACCCTTGAATGAGTAGGTGTGTCCAAACTTTTGACTGGTAGTGTATACAGGAATGTTCAGCTCTAGGACAGTAGGAATTACAAAAGACACTAGGCTTCGATGTTATGATTTCTATTTGTCTAATGTACAGTGGGGAAAAAAAGTATTTAGTCAGCCACCAATTGTGCAAGTTCTCCCACTTAAAAAGATGAGAGAGGCTGTCAAAGGCTGATGTCGATGTGTGGTGGGAGTCAGGCGCAGGACACAGAGGCTCAGTCAAAACGACTTTACTGGACTGAGAAAACAAACACTCAATACAAAAATAAAGACCTCGACACAGGAGGTAAAACGAACATGCAAACCATGCGTAACAAGAATAATCAGATCAAGGAAAACCAAACTGACAACACCAGACAGGCGGACAATTACAAACAAATACCCACAAACAAAACGAGAAACTTATAGGGGACATAATGAACACTAACTAGACACAGGTGTACAAATAAGACAAAACCAAACAAACATCGATAACATTCAACGGTGGCAGCTAGTACTCCGGGGACGACGAATGCCGAAGCCTGCCCGAGCAAGGAGGAGGAGCAGTCTCGGCAGAATTCGTGACAGAGGCCTGTAATTTTCATCATAGGTACACGTCAACTATGACAGACAAAATGAGAAAAAATTATCCAGAAAATCACATTGTAGGATATTTAATGAATTTATTTGCAAATTATGGTGGAAAATAAGTATTTGGTCACCTACAAACAAGCAAGATTTCTGGCTCTCACAGACCTGTAACTTCTTCTTTAAGAGGCTCCTCTGTCCTCCACTCGTTACCTGTATTAATGGCACCTGTTTGAACTTGACTCTGTATAAAAGACACCTGTCCACAACCTCAAACAGTCACACTCCAAACTCCACTATGGCCAAGACCAAAGAGCTGTCAAAGGACACCAGAAACAAAATTGTAGACCTGCACCAGGCTGGGAAGACTGAATCTGCAATAGGTAAGCAGCTTGGTTTGAAGAAATCAACTGTGGGAGCAATTATTAGGAAATGGAAGACATACAAGACCACTGATAATCTCCCTCGATCTGGGGCTCCACGCAAGATCTTACCCCGTGGGGTCAAAATGATCACAAGAACGGTGAGCAAAAATCCCAGAACCACACGGAGGGACCTAATGAATGACATGCAGAGAGCTGGGACCAAAGTAACAAAGCCTACCATCAGTAACACACTACGCCGCCAGGGACTCAAATCCTGCAGTGCCAGACGTGTCCCCCTGCTTAAGCCAGTACATGTCCAGGCCCGTCTGAAGTTTGCTAGAGTGCATTTGGATGATCCAGAAGAGGATTGGGAGAATGTCATATGGTCAGATGAAACCAAAATAGAACTTTTTGGTAAAAACTCAACTCGTCGTGTTTGGAGGACAAAGAATGCTGAGTTGCATCCAAAGAACACCATACCTACTGTGAAGAATGGGGGTGGAAACATCATGCTTTGGGGCTGTTTTTCTGCAAAGGGACCAGGACGACTGATCCGTGTAAAGGAAAGAATGAATGGGGCCATGTGTCGTGAGATTTTGAGTGAAAACCTCCTTCCATCAGCAAGGGCATTGAAGATGAAACGTGGCTGGGTCTTTCAGCATGACAATGATCCCAAACACACCGCCCGGGCAACGAAGGAGTGGCTTCGTAAGAAGCATTTCAAGGTCCTGGAGTGGCCTAGCCAGTGTCCAGATCTCAACCCCATAGAAAATCTTTGGTGGGAGTTGAAAGTCCGTGTTGCCCAGCGACAGCCCCAAAACATCACTGCTCTAGAGGAGATCTGCATGGAGGAATGGGTCAAAATACCAGCAACAGTGTGTGAAAACCTTGTGAAGACTTACAGAAAACGTTTGACCTGTGTCATTGCCAACAAACGGTATATAACAAAGTATTGAGAATCTTTTGTTATTGACCAAATACTTATTTTCCACCATAATTTGCAAATAAATTCATAAAAAATCCTACAATGTGATTTTCTGGATTATTTTTTCTCATTTTGTCTGTGATAGTTGACGTGTACCTATGATGAAAATTACAGGCCTCTCTCATCTTTTTAAGTGGGAGAACTTGCACAATTGGTGGCTGACTAAATACTTTTTTTCCCCACTGTATTTTCCTAGGTGTCCATTATGCTTCTTACCCACCTGACCATTGAGAAGTTCCTGGTCATCATCTTCCCGTTCAGCCACCTGCGGCCTGGCAGAGGACAGACCTTCTAGGTCTGTCCATCGTCGCCATGCCGCTGCTCAACGAGGACCTGTTTAGGAACTACTACGGCCGGAACGGTGTGTGATTCCTCCAGCACTCGGATCGCCAGGTGAAGCCCACAGCCAAAGGCTACTCCACCGGAATATTCCTGGGTAAGTCTTCCCTACAGGTATAGTGCCTTCAGAAAGTATTTTCACCTCTTGACTTTTTCCACATTTTGTTGTGTTACAGCCTGAATAAAAAAATGATTAAATTGAGATTTTTTGTCACTGGCCTACAGTGGAATTATGTTTTTTGAAATGTTACAAATTATTTAAAAATGAAAAGCTGTCTTGAGTCAATAATGTCTTGAGTCAATAAGTATTTAACACCTTTGTCATGGCAAGCCTAAATAAGTCAGGAGTAGAAATGTGCTTAACAAGTCACATAATAAGTTGCATGAACTCACGCTGTGTGCAATAATAGTATTTAACATTATTTACATGCAGCTAACAAAAACATATGGAAATGTCTGCTCTACCCAAAATTACAACCAAATAATTGCAGCCTTACCGCAAAAATGGAAGAGGAACGTGGAAGTGGGAGAAAGTAAGGAACTTGTCTGTCGGCCTTGCATTAAAGAACATAATTGGTTAAGGAAAACTGTGATAAATAGAAAAGTATATCAGTTTCATTTAAGGACCAAAGGATTGACAGCCGTCCCATATAGATTGCAAAATAGTTGGGAAGAGATTTTTGACGTACCGATCCCATGGCATAGTGTTTATGAACTGATATGCAAAACGACACTGGATTCAAAACTTAGAATCTTTCAATTTAAATTATTATATAAAATGATTGCTACCAATAGAATGTTATTTATATGGGGGATACAATCTTCCCAGCTCTGCAGATTTAGCTGTGAAGAGACAGAATCATTAGATCATTTGTTTGGTACTGTCCATTTGTAGCTTGTTTTTGGACACAGGTCCAGGAATGGCTAAATGATTGCAATATTTACCTGGAGCTAACCTTGCATTATTGGGTGATCTGAAAAGTCATAGTCAATCGATAAATAATATAATAATGCTTTTAGCAAAAATGTTTATTTTCAATTCACAATCTGTAGAAACAATGAGAATAGAAAGTTTCAGAACTTTTGTAAAACATCACAATATACAGTGGGGGAAAAAAGTATTTAGTCAGCCACCAATTGTGCAAGTTCTCCCACTTAAAAAGATGAGAGAGGCCTGTAATTTTCATCATAGGTACACGTCAACTATGACAGACAAATTGCGAAAAATATTTCCAGAAAATCACATTGTATGATTTTTTATGAATTTATTTCCAAATTATGGTGGAAAATAAGTATTTGGTCACCTACAAACAAGCAAGATTTCTGGCTCTCACAGACCTGTAACTTCTTCTTTAAGAAGCTCCTCTGTCCTCCACTCGTTACCTGTATTAATGGCACCTGTTTGAACTTGTTATCAGTATAAAAGACACCTGTCCACAACCTCAAACAGTCACACTCCAAACTCCACTATGGCCAAGACCAAAGAGCTGTCAAAGGACACCAGAAACAAAATTGTAGACCTGCACCAGGCTGGGAAGACTGAATCTGCAATAGGTAAGCAGCTTGGTTTGAAGAAATCAACTGTGGGAGCAATTATTAGGAAATGGAAGACATACAAGACCACTGATAATCTCCCTCGATCTGGGGCTCCACGCAAGATCTCACCCCGTGGGGTCAAAATGATCACAAGAACGGTGAGCAAAAATCCCAGAACCAAACGGGGGGACCTAGTGAATGACCTGCAGAGAGCTGGGACCAAAGTAACAAAGCCTACCATCAGTAACACACTACGCCGCCAGGGACTCAAATCCTGCAGTGCAAGACGTGTCCCCCTGCTTAAGCCAGTACATGTCCAGGCCCGTCTGAAGTTTGCTAGAGTGCATTTGGATTATCCAGAAGAGGATTGGGAGAATGTCATATGGTCAGATGAAACCAAAATAGAACTTTTTGGTAAAAACTCAACTCGTCGTGTTTGGAGGACAAAGAATGCTGAGTTGCATCCAAAGAACACCATACCTACTGTGAAGCATGGGGGTGGAAACATCATGCTTTGGGGCTGTTTTTCTGCAAAGGGACCAGGACGACTGATCCGTGTAAAGGAAAGAATGAATGGGGCCATGTATCGTGAGATTTTGAGTGAAAACCTTGCACAATTGGTGGCTGACTAAATACTTTTTTCCCCCACTGTATATGCAATATTAAGCTGATCTACCCCCCCCCCCATACAATTATCTGTAATGTCCCTCAGTTGAGCAGTGCATTTCAAACACTGATTCAACCACAAAGATCAGGGAGGTTTTCCAATGCCTCGCAAAGTAGGGCACCTATTGGTAGATTGGTCAAAACAGAAAAAGCAGACATTGAATATCCCTTTGAGCATGGTGAAGTTATTAATTACACTACAAAGATACAGGCGTCCTTCCTAACTCAGTTGCCGGAGAGGAAGGAAACCACTCAGGAATTTCACCATTAGGCCAATGGTGCGTTTAAAACAGTTACAGAGTTTAATGGCTGTGATAGGAGAAAACTGAGGATGGATCAACAACATTGTAGTTACTCCATAATACTAACCTAATTGACAGAGTGAAAGGTAGGAAGCCTGTACAGAATAAAAAATATTCCAAAACATACATCCTGTTTGCTGCAACAAGGCACTTAAGTAATACTGGAAAAAATGTGGCAAACCAATTAACTTTTTGTCCTGAATACAAAGTGTTCTGTTTGGGACAAATCCAATAAAACCCATTACTGAGTACCTCTCTCCATATTTTCAAGCATAGTGGTGGCTGCATCATGTTATGGGTATGCTTGTAATCGTTAAGGACTGGGGAGTTTTTCAGAATAGAAAATAAACAGAATGGAGCTAAACGCAGTCAAAATCCTAGAGGAAAACCTTATTCAGTCTGCTTTCCACCAGTTACTGGGAGATGAAGTCACCTTTCAACAGCACAATAACCTAAAACACAGGCCAAATCTACACTGGAGTTTCTTACCAAGAAGACAGTGAATGTTCCTGAGTGGTTGAGTCACAGTTTTGACTTACATCTACTTGAAAATCTATGGCAATCAGTTTGCTGCCTATTCTTAGTAAACTTATGGAGATCATTGTGTGATTGGATAAAATAAATGGATAATAAGATGATAGTTGGAGCTGTATTGTTAGATTTCATTGCAGCCTTTGACATGAGTGATCATAATTTGTTAATGAAAAATCTCACTTGTTATTGCTTTACATCTCCTGCCATCACATGGTTGGATAGTTATTTATCCAATAGAACTCAGAGCGTATTCTTCAATGGAAATGTCTCTAACGTCAGATATGTACAGTGAGGTATCCCTCAGGGAAGTTGCCTTGGGCCGTTACTCTTCTCTATTTTTACAAATGATTTGCCACTTGTCTTACAAGATGCTAAAATGACTATGTATCCTGATGATTACACACTCTCACATCAGTACCTACAGCCATTGAGGTTACTGAGACTCTTAGCAAGGAGTTAGTCAGTGTCATAATTGGTTATTAACAATAAATTGTTCTTAAATACATCTAAAACCAAAAGCAATGTATTAGTTTCAAAGCATTATCTTAGACCTGAACCTCAACTGGAGTTGTGCATAAATGTTGACCATTGTGCAAGTTAAAGAAGATGGTCAGTTATCATGGTCAAGTCATATTGACAAAAATGTTGTGAAGATGGGGAGAGGTATGTCTGTTACGAAAATTGATTTTTTGGGGGGTTTGTATCATGTGATTTACACAACATGCCTACCACTTTGAAGATGTAAAATATTTTTTCTTGTGAAACAAACAACAAATAAGACAGAAAAACAGAAAACTTGAGCGTGCATAACTATTCACCCCCCAAAGTCAATACTTCGTAGAGCCACCTTTTGCAGCAATTACAGCTGCAAGTCTCTTGGGGTATGTCTCTATAAGCTTGGCACATCTAGCCACTGGGAGTTTTGCCCATTCTTCAACGCAAAATTGCTCCAGCTCCTTCAAGTTAGATGGATTCCGATGGTGTACAGCAATCTTTAAGTCATACCACAGATTTTCAATTGGATTGAGGTCTGGGCTTTGACTAGGCCATTCCAAGACATTTACATTTTTTCCCTTAAACCACTCGAGTGTTGCTTAAGCAATATGCTTAGGGTCATTGTCCTGCTGGAAGGTGAACCTCCGTCCCAGTCTCAAATCTCTGGAAGACTGAAACAGATTTCCCTAAAGAATTTCCCTGTATTTAGTGCCATCCATCATTCCTTCAATTCTGACCAGTTTCCCAGTCCCTGCCGATGAAAAACATCCCCACAGGGATGGTGTTCTCGGGGTGATGAGAGGTGTTGGGTTTGCGCCAGACATAGCGTTTTCCTTGATGGCCGAAAAGCTCAATTTTAGTCTCATCTGACCAGAGTACCTTCTTCCATATGTTTGGGGAGTCTCCCACATGCCTTTTGGCGAACACCAAACGTGTATGCTTATTTTTTTATGTAAGCAATGGCTTTTTTCTGGCCACTCTTCCGTAAAGCCCAGCTCTGTGGAGTGTACGGCTTAAAGTGGTCCTGTGGACAGATACTCCAATCTCCGGTGTGGAGCTTTGCAGCTCCTTCAGGGTTATCTTTGGTCTCTTTGTTGCCTCTGATTAATGCCCTTCTTGCCTGGTCCGTGGGTTTTGGTGGGTGGCCCTCTCTTGGCAGGTTTGTTGTGGTGCCATATTCTTTCCATTTTTTTTATAATGGATTTAATGGTGCTCCGTGGGATGTTCAAAGTTTCTGATATTTTTTAATAACCCAACCCTAATCTCTACTTCTCCACAACTTTGTCCCTGACCTGTTTGGAGAGCTCCTTGGTCTTCATGGTGCCGCTTGCTTGGTGGTGCCCCTTGCTTAGTGGTGTTGCATACTCTGGGGCCTTTCAGAACAGATGTATATATACTGAGATCATGTGACACTTAGATTGACAGATCATGTGACACTTAGATTGCACACAGGTGCAATTTATTTAACTAATAATGTGTCTTCTGAAGGTAATTGGTTGCACCAGATCTTATTTAGGGGCTTCATAGCAAAGGGGGTGAATACACATATACACACACCACTTTTCCATTATACATTTTTTAGAATTGTTTGAAACAAGCAATTTTTTTCATTTCACTTCACAAATTTTGACTATTTTGTGTATGTCCATTACATGAAATCCAAATATAAATCCATTTAAATTACAGGTTGTAATGCAACAAAATAGGGAAAAACGCCAATGGGGATGAATACTTTTGCAAGGCCCTGTAGATAGAGCCATGTCATCATGGAATGCTCTGCCACCAGAGGTTACTCAGGTAAAAAGCAAGTTTGACTTGGATTTAAAAAAACATATTGTAGCACAGCGCCTCTCCTCTTTCTAAAGATCTAATTTAACTGTACTGTACATAATAATATTAATATGTACAGTATATGTAAATAGTATTTTTGTTGACTCTTGGTGTCTATCCTATATATATATATCTCTTTATTTAATTTTTTATTGAGAATTGAATCGAATAACTTATGTCGTTCTTGTCTATAACTGTTATGTACTTGGTCATATATTTGTACGTTTTATGTAGACCCCAGTAGCAGTAGTAGTAGTTACAGTAGCTAATGGAGATCCTAATAAACTAAACCTCTACCATTACTACTACTGTTGTTACTATTAATGCTACTACTATTATTACTACTTCTGTTACTGCTGCTGTTGTTACTGCTGCTACTACTCCTACTAACGCTACAATAAATATGGGTGCAAGTTGTCCATCTGTGGGTTCAAACAATCAGTCAGGTGATGAGTCTCGCGTTGCCATACCTCCAAAATCACGTCGTTGTCGCGCGTCCCTTGGAGGTCTGGAGAATTTTGTATTGCAAAAACGGTTTCAATGGTCCACTGTCTCCCAGCAGCAAGATTTTGATTGGATGTTACATTTCAAGAACCCTCCCCCACACGTCCGTAGAAGGGGTGCTGTGTGTTATGTGTGTCACTGTTTTCTGTCCGGGTAGTTATTGCCTATGGTAGTTTCAAGTGCTAGTTATCAAGTGTGGCCGACAGTCTGCGATTTATATTTATTTACATTTTTGTGGATTATGCTGGTAAAGTCAAACGTCACAACACTTTCTAAATATCTCTGGTGACAAACACTTTTTTCCTTGTGTCCATTCGTCCTGTCCTCATGGCTGCTGGCTGAGCTTTGCTACCACCGAAAATATCTTGAAGATTGCCCATTATTTTGTTCTTGTAAGGACCCAAACAACGGAGGCAGGGGCAGCCTGTTCAAGTAAGTAAATACATTTTGTTAATGTTAAAAAATGATGTATTATTGGCTAGATGGCTGGCTACAGTAGACCACTTTGTAGGCAAACTCAACTGAGCTGCTAGCTAGCTAGCTAACTTTACACAATGTTTAGCTGAGTGAATGAAATGTAATCAGCTAGCTAACGTCCTATTTGCTAACTATCTTGATGTAGTCATTGTAAATTAAAAACAAATGCATTTGTAGATGACAGCCATGGAATAGGGTGAAATTGCAGCTCCAGCTGTCAGTAAAGGGAGAGTGGAGGCTACCGGATAGGGCAAGTTATTTTGTGGGAGGATATTATGAAAATATTCTCGAGTTCCAGCCCCTAGAGAGGAAAACTTTGAGGACATAATATTCAGCTCTCTAATTTGAGTATAATGAAGCCTGTTTCTTTGTGATGTTTTCTGTCCTCAGATATGGAAAGCTGTGAAAGCATTTTTGCAGATGAAGAGAGAGGTCCCAATGAATGTCCCAAGTGGCTAAGGGTATATCTTATATGCCATGTGTTATATGTGTAGACCTATGTTAGCAAATGTTGCATACAAAAATACAGTTAAACATCACACACAATGTATAAACCTATTGCAATTGGAGCAGGACAACCCTGCTGGAGGTCTGCTGGGTGTGTAGGGTTCTGTTTTAGCCCAGCAATAACACATCTGATTCAACTTTTCAAATCTAATGAGCTGATAATCACAGGTGTTATTGCTGGGCTGGAATAGAAGTCTGCTCAACCAGTAGATCAGGGATCAGTGGAGCAAGGTTTGCCACTGCTGATATGGAGTTTTTTTTGTTCACCTGAAATGATGCTTTAGTAATAGTAGCCTACTGGTTACTACTCAATGATCTATTGCTGTTCAGACTAAGATGCCTAATCATTACGTACGAGCTAGCTTATTTGTACATTTTGAAGTGATGAAGTGTTGATTCTTTGAAGTGAAGTGTTTAAACTTGTTTTAATTGTTAAACTATTATTCAAAATGAACTAGTGTCAATGTTGATTCATCATATATCACAATCCTGTAATAAAGAGAAGGGCTTCTGTCTCCAATGTGTCTGTGTTTCTGTGTTGTTTTCTCAAATGAACATTTCCTTTTCGTCTAGTTGTAAGATGTCCAATCTGTTTTATTTGATTGTCACTCTCTCTCAGTATATTAGCCATGTGAATCCGTTTAGCAGCTTATCACATGGCGTGCATCGCCAATGCAGCCATAGGCCTACAGTATGATGGCATTACTGGCCTCATGGGCATCTGAAGCAGAGAATAGTTAAACTCACACATTGTTTACATGTTGAGCTATATGTTCTCAATTTAAAATGATACCAGTGAACAATGTACTGTATATGAGGCAACCCATATACCTGATTTTGCACATGCCTTTTAACTGCTGACATATAAAATGTTGTGCAAATCCAACCCTTGTAATTTAGGTACAGTATGGAAATAAGGACATGACAATTAGGCTACTGTCACAAGTGTAGAGAGGAGAAGGCAGTCGCAGGTTTTAGAACTACTGAATTTATTAAAGCGCCATAGCTTAAAGCGGGACGAAACCCACAGTGCAAAATATATAGTACTCAGGAAATAGTAGGCGAGATTCCTCTCAGGAAAACAAGCAACATATACAATGACCGACAAAGACAGATGACAGAGGGAGTATATATAGAGTGTGGAATGGAACCAGGTGTGTGTAAGGATGACGAGACAAGTCCGGCGCTGATGAGCAAAGGGCGTTTGCCAGCAGCAGGTTCTGCAGCAGCTAGAAGGCCGGAGCTGGACAGGAGGGGGAGCCAAAGCGAGGCGCTGCTCCAGCACGACTCAATGCGGAATGCCTGGATACAGCCCTTAGCCGTGGTATGTTTGCCCCTGAGGTGCCTATTGCTATAATAAACAGGTTACCAACATAATTAGAACAGTAAACAAGTAGTTTTGCGACTTTCAGCCAATCAGCATCCAGGAGCCAAACTACCCGGTTTTTAATAGGCTATATTTTTTTATTACAATCAACTTTTTAATTTAAAGCAGGTGCATTGACTACAATGTAGGCTACATCTTTCACATGCACTCATGTTTTCATATGTTATTTTCATTACCCATATGGATCATATAGGGATATCAGTCAACAACCTTTCTACAAGATATCAAACGTTTTTTTCTACAGCATTGTACTCAATCCATCTATCTTGTACACACACACACACACACACACACACACACAATAGTTTCATAAACTGACAGCCCAGTCATTATTATTATTTTGAAAACAAAAAGGCTGGGAAAAACTGGTTGAATCAACATTGTTTTCACATCATTTTAAGAAAAAATCAATGTGATGCCATTGAATCAAGGTGGAAAACTGACTGGATTTGCAAAAAGTCATCAATGAAAGGGGATTTTGTATTTTTTTTGCCCAACTTTTAATCTAAATCCAATGACAGGTTTTTATTTTATTTTATATTATTTCACGTTGAATTCACATTAGTTGACAACTGAACCAAATGTAATCAAAACTAGATGTTGAACTGACGTCTCTGCCCAGTGGGTAATGCTTTCCATCCAGCAGCAAGACTCTCAAATTCTCACATTTTACTTTCCTTATTTAAGAACTGGCATGGTGTAACCTATTTTGGTGTCTTGAAATGAGAAAACACACATTTTTAAGTGTAGTTTTATGATAAGGTGTTCGCATAATTCATATCCTGATCAATTAAGTCGGTGGTTGAAACTTTATCTTTTAGACCAAGAGAAGAAACAACATCGTAGCCCATGCACCCTAGATACTTGTGTAGATCTTAAAATATTGCGTAGGTATAAGAAATAAAGAAGTAGATCCTCCGTTCCATTTGATAGGCTGGGTGGAATATTAGCCAGATTGCTTACACATATCCAGTCCTCCCAAATTGTCTAGGGGCTAGGGGGTGTTTCTGAACAGGGCCAATGACTACCTTGCCAAAATACACTCAAGCCCTTCCCTGTAAAAAAGGGTGGAATATATAGTGTGCTATATTATTCAGAGCCTCTGATTAAAACCTATTCAATCCATAATGACCTTTGGCGACACTTGATGTTGCCCACTGGTGTCTGTAGGTCGACTGTCCAATTTAAGCCAACAGGTGATTTCCTTTTCCTTTCCAAAATGGAAGACAGTGAGTGCTTGTTAACCATATCAATACTCAATGCAAACCAAATCAGTGGCCTGACTGTAACTCGATAGGCGGGTCGTGCTGCTCGGTGGCGAGGGCTGACACTATGTTTTGTCATCTCAATAACCTAAAGTGGCTTCCTCTCCTCAATAATTTCAATTAGATTCCTCTGTACGTATCCTTTGATGGGTGATCAATAATAGTCTAAAGTTGCTTCCTCATCTCCTTGTCTTCTTTCATGCACTGATGTAGATATTCTGGACAGGTGAGAGCAAGGTCCTCGCAGTATGCTTCAAGCATATTTACATAAAGATCTTGTGTTTTCACATCATTGAAAATAAAGGAAAGGAGATTAGGAGAGGAAGCCTCTTTGCACTATTGAGATGCATGCAGCCATATTGTCTAGTGTGCGAAGCCCCTGGCTGATAATAGATAGGTAGCGTAGTGACAGGTGGACAGGTGTGCTGTGAGGGCCTCTAATCAGCCAGTGAATGGTACTATTGTCTGATAACCCTGCTGAGAGAGAACAATGCCAGGGAATAGGGAACAACCTGTTGAATAATTACTTGCTTCATCTTGGGTAAGGCCTGTTTCAGCTGTGCCCAGTATTCTTTTACTAAGTTATTGGTTTTGCTTGTAGCCTAGTAGCAAGGCTATCATGTTAGGAATGTAAATGCTACTGTGAAGTATGACAAGTATACTGTATATAAGCAGGTATAACACAGTCCAATCAGTTATATCAGTCATATTGTCAGTCAGTCAGTTAGTTAATCAGTGAGGTCGTCTGTCTGTCCGTTCATTTTTTCGTTAGTTCATTCATTCACTTTGTTCGCTCATGACACTAGTGCTGTTGGTGTGTGCTTTGGAGAGCAGGTGGGCCGGTGGGAGGAGGGAATGGATGTTTCTAGAGCACCAGGTGAAGTTTCCCCCATCCTAACCTTAAGCATTAGTGCGGGAAATGCTAAACTGACCCAAGATCTGCGTCTATGGGCAACTTCACCCTACTCCATTTCTAGATGGCATGTGGGTTCATAAGGTGTCTACCATTGAGGGCAGGTAAAACGAAAGTCTTGATGAGCCGCTGCCTATTAGCTTGTCATCATGGAATGTCTGTCTCTCTTGCATGCATCACATTCCCCAAGTCCTCCCTTGAAAAACCACTGTTAGAGAGAGATATTCACTATTCTCTGTAAAGTTTGTTGACCTTACATGAGCTTGTACTAACATTAGATGGGAATCAATTATTCACCAGGCTAGCTGCTTGTGCTACTGCTGCTCACCATAGAAACAGCTTGAACAGGGCTGTATGTGTCTGAAGGAGTTGGTTTCCCTGACCGTACTGAAGCAGTGCTCTGTTTTGACACTGTCAGAGCTACTCAGTCAGAGAGAGGTGTTGGAGCGATTTTGGCCTACATATGTGGTTGTAAATTGTTGTGTTGTCTGTCTGGCTTTGTATATTACACTTAATTTGTATACTAGAGAGCACTACAAGATCGGTCATGGGTCACTGACACTCAGTGGGCAGTTTATTAGGTACACCACTCTGTTCCCGAAAATGGTTAGCTCCTACAGAGAGTGAGTCACATGACTGTGGCTCGCTATATAAAGTAGGCAGACAGGCATCGAGGCATTCAGTTACTGTTCGATTGAATGTTAGAATGGGCAAAACGAGTGACATAAGCGACATTGAGCGTGGTGTGATCATCGCTACCATGCGTGCCGGATCCAGTATCTCAGAAACGGCTGGCCTCCTGGGCTATTCACGCACGACAGTGTCTAGGGTTTTCCCGAGAATGGTGTGGAAAAAAACTAAAACATCCAGTCAGTGGCAGACTTGTGGGCGAAAACAGCTCGTTGATTAGAGAGGTCGAAGGAGAATGGCAGAATGGCAAGATAACAGGCGGGCCACAAACGGCAAATAACGGCACAGTACAACAGTGGTGTGCAGAACGGCATCTCGGAATGCACAACTCGTCGGTCCTTGTCACAGATGGGCTATTGCAGCAGACGACCACACCGTGTTCGACTCCTATCAGCTAAAAACAAGAAGAAGCAGCTCCAGTAGGCACGCGATCAACACTAGACTATTGAGGAGTGGAAAAACATTGCCTGGTCCAACGAATCCCGGTTCCTGTTACGTCATGCTGATGGCAGAGTAAGGATTTGGCGTAAGCCGCATGAGTCCATTGCCCCATCCTGCCTTGTGTCAACACTACAGGCTGGTGGTGGTGGTGTTGTAATGGTGTGGAGAATGTTTTCCTGGCACACGTTAGGCCCCTTGATACCAATTCACCAACGATTGAATGCCACACCTTGTAGAATCCATGCCCGGTAGAATTCAGGCTGTTCTGGAGGCAAAGGGGGGTCCGGCCCAGTACTAGATGGGTGTACGTAATATATTGGCCACTGAGTGTAGGTTGGTACGCTGGTGAGCAGGAAGTGGGATGCACAGGGATGGATAGAGATCATACTGTTCTTGCCTAGCCCAGCTTCTAAACGGAGATTGTACAGTATACCTTGTGAGTTATTTGCCGAGCCGAACCTGTGCCTGTTTGGCGATGCTGTTCTCATGACAGAGGTAATATCCGTGGTCGGTGGACAGTTCTGATAACAATGTCGTTTGCTGAGCGGTGCCCAGGAAAGAATTACATCCAAGATAATATCTTGCTACCATTTATATAAAGAATATGAATTCGGAGGGCAAAATTCTTTCAAAATAAACATTGAACCTCTTACTAAATGCTTCAGTCATACAAAAGTTATACTTAAATCCGAACTGGTTCTCCAGTAGATTAGTAAGAATGGCTCACCCTATGTTCAAAAATGGCCTTTTTCCCATTTATTCAGATTACAACCTCTCACTTTCGTTTTTTTGAAAATGCAATAATACCCAAAATATCATTATTTTTAAAACAAGCCATAGAAAGCTGGTTGCGATTTCAGTTTAATCCACCAGAAAAGACAGAACAAATATTACATCAAATATTATGGTTAAACTCAAATATACTAATTGATCAAATAAAACAATTATTTTTTAGAATGTTTAAAAACTGCACAATTTTTGTTAACGATATCATAAATAGGACTGGGAGAGTTATGTCACACATGCAGCTAACAAAAATATATGAAAATATCTGCTCTATCCAAAATTACAACCAACTGATTGCAGCATTACCACAAAAATGGAAGAGGGAAGTGGAAGGGGGAAAAGGTAAGGAACCTGTTTGTCGGCCCTGCATTAAATACCACAATATATTTTTCATTTTTTAAGTGATAAATAAAAAAGTATACCAGTTCCATTTAAAGACCAGAAAATGGACAGCTGTGCCACACAGGTTGCAAAATAGTTGGGAAGAGATTTTTGTATTTTTATGAACTGATACAAAAAACGCCAGATTCAAAACGTAGTTTTTCAATGTCAATTATTATACACAATTCTTGTAACCAATAGAATGTTCTGTATATGGGGGGTACAACAATCCCAGCTCTTCAGATTTTGCTGCGAAGAGACATCGTTAAATTAATTGTATTGGTACTGCCCATATGTCGCAGGTTCAGGAATGGGGCTGAAAAATCACAACATTTACTTAAAGCTACGTTTGCAAATAGCACTGCTGGGTGACTTGAAAAGCCATGGTCAGTCAATCAATAATATAATAAATAGTACTTTTAGTAAAGGTGTTCATCTTTAATTTAGAATATAAATATTCCAAACTTTTGTAAAACATCACAGCACAGTTGAAAAACATATGGCAAGTAGAAGTCCAGACTGTATGGTTTTTAGAGATAGATGGGAGGGGTTGAGGGTAGCTGAAGGGTGGGAGTAAAAACTGAAAAACAAACAAACAAAAATATTCCTGGCAACCGCTGTTTGTTAATCCATCATGTATGCTGTCTAGAATGTGTATTATATATAGGCTACCGGTGGGCTAATACATAAACACACAAAAACATGTTGTCAGAATCAAAAATAGTCATTTTTACAGTATCTCTATTAATGCAGTGCAAACACGAATGTGGCCATGATGACAATAGAGGGTTCATTAGAGCTTTTACTGAACAGTTTTCCTATCCACTTGTTTGCCAGTTGAGGGCGCTCTAGCACCATAGCAGAGTGCATACTGTATACATATGACTTGATTGTAGAGGTTGTGCTGGTTTTAAACTTAAATAAGCAGAACAAGTCAACCAAATTTACTTACTTCAGTGATCACTCTGTTCAAAACCAATTAAGGTACCTAACTCATAGCAATGTGTTGTGAGTGGTATATCAAAACCTTCCTTCAGGATACAGTTCAGGTTGACATCATGCCCCATGACAGATTTCTGTTGTTTTCTTAATAATATCTAAATGATAGTCTAAACCATTTGGATGGTTGTTTTCCAGAATGCCTGAAGCAAACTGAAAATGTAGGTGCCTTCAAACACATTTGTTACATAGACAGATGGAAACAGAGGGGGAGACAGGCAAGAGGGAGTACAGTAGGAATGTATACGTGGGGATTGAACCACGGTCTACGGTGAGGAGTACTATATGACTATGTGGGAGCATTACTGCTAGAGCATTACCGCTGGACCACAGGCTCTACTCAAATAATTTTTTACTGTGGCTTACCTGGGTCCTTAGTTGGTTCCTTGAAGGAGCATATAGGCCAAATGTTTCACCAGTTGAGGCCTCTCTCTATCACTGCTCTCTTGTCATTTTATCTCAATATGTTCACCCAATACATTTTAAGAAAGTTTAAGCTCATTTACTGCATTCTATACAGTTTAAAAACTCTAAAATGCTATCTGGAGAGCAGCAAAAACAAGCAAAAATTACCCCGGTCATTATCGCATTGGTTGCTGTTGCTTCATTCACCTCACTCGATCTACAAGCACTTAACCTATTTGCTATACAATTACCCACTACACATTCTCACATTAACTCAGCACCAGGATTAAAAACTATAATTTAATATGTACAGAAGGATCTATTTGCAGAAAAAATAAAAGATAAACAAATGTTTACTTTAGGGAATTTTGTTGTCGTTGCAGTTTTACAGCTAATTTCCTGCAACTCTACACTTTATGCCATGGGGTGGGAAGACATTTTTGTAGTTTTAAAGCAAATGTCCTGCAGTTTTGCCAAGACTTGCCATGTTAATGATATCTGAGTGAGAGTGACTAACAAAATCAATGGGGGCCTCCTGGAGGTCAGGATCCTTGGGCACGTGCCCTGCGTGCCGGGTCAGTAATTCTACCATGATTACTACAAGTTTAGATAGCTGACTAGACTAACTAGACTAATTTACCAATCTAAAAATGTTTAACTGGCATAGGCTAATTGAGTGACAAAACAGCTGACAAAACTGCTGATGCACAACCAAGTTTAGAAATTGCACCTTGTGTATTCTATTCTAACTCTGAAAAGTAAGTTGAGACCCGATTGAGTTCCTAATTGTTTTTTTTCATTTCTTGTCATTTGTTTACGTCAGTAAAAAATACCGGGTCTATCTTTTCTATGTTTTTGTCTACATGTTTATCTATGTTTACTACAAGCAAGGGGAAGATATCAGAACAGGGACATTGGGGAATAATAAAATATTGTACAGGATACATTTGTACTGTAGTGAAGTCGTCTCTAAAGTAATGCAAGGTCCCTTTCATGATCATGTGAAATGTCAATTGCTATGGAAATGCTGGGATGTGTTTTTCTATGAAAATGATGGTAAAGGTAATTATGATGCAACTATGATGGTGATACGATATGGATTACAATTATCATCCTGATATATTAAAGCTATACTCACTTCATGTTACACACATAGTGTCACGATCGTCGTAGAAATGAGTAGACCAATGCGCAGCGTGTTGAACGAACATGGTGATTTATTATCTTAACTGATAATATACACAATAAACAAAACAAGAAACGACTCGTGAAGTCCTCAGTGACAATGACCGAACACGGAACAAAAACCCACAAACACAAAGTGAAACACAGACAGTTAAATATGGCTCCCAATCAGAGACAACCAGCAAACAGCTGAGACTCGTTGCCTCTGATTGGGAGTCACTCAGTCAAACATAGAATAAACCAAACTAGAACCCCCAACATCGACATAGAACACATAGAATGAACACACCCTGGCTCAACATAATGAGTCCCAGAGCCAGGGTGTGACACATAGACAATGCAAATTGTCTGGGTTATTATTTATTTGGACATCACACATTATAGTCTTACTCTTACCCAGAAATCATACACACTCTCACTAAATCACTTCCAATATCATACACATCAACATACTCAGATTTACTTCACACATAATATCTTCACTCAATTTTCTAACAAGGGAATAAAACAAATATTGCTAGAACCTGTTTCTTGAATTCTAAATATCAGACATTCGAAATCTTAAATTCTGACCATCATAATACCTCTTATGGCAGTAACTTTACAAGCACTAATAATGGTCAATTTAGACTGAGAATAGTATCTAGTTATGGTAAGGTTTGAAATAAGTACAGTGGGGAAAAAAGTATTTAGTCAGCCACCAATTGTGCAAGTTCTCCCACTTAAAAAGATGAGAGAGGCCTGTAATTTTCATCATAGGTACACGTCAACTATGACAGACAAATTGAGGAAAAAAATCCAGAAAATCACATTGTAGAATTTTTTATGAATTTATTTGCAAATTATGGTGGAAAATAAGTATTTGGTCACCTACAAACAAGCAAGATTTCTGGCTCTCACAGGCCTGTAACTTCTTCTTTAAGAGGCTCCTCTGTCCTCCACTCGTTACCTGTATTAATGGCACCTGTTTGAACTTGTTATCAGTATAAAAGACACCTGTCCACAACCTCAAACAGTCACAGTCCAAACTCCACTATGGCCAAGAACTTCAACACCATCAGCCCTTCTCCATCGGCTCGGGAGAAGGTGTCCGCCCTTGTCTCCTGCCTCTCGGGGAAAACCCTGGAGTGGGCCAACACGGTCTGTAGTGAAGGAGGAGACACGTTGGACAGCTATGGAGAGTTCGCTCGCCTCTTCCGTGCAGCCTTTGATCATCCCCCCCAAAGGAAGAGAGGAGGGTGAGCGTCTGTTCCATCTGTTCCAATTCCAGTGGGTTAGACGTTTACATACACTAAGTTGACAGTGCCTTTAAACAGCTTGGAAAATTCCAGATAATTAATATAATTAATTAATTAATAGGCCATTTAGCAGACGCTTTTATCCAAAGCAACTTACAGTGATGCGTGCATACATTTTTGTGTATGGGTGGTCCCGGGGATCGAACCCACTACCCTGGCGTTACAAGCGCTGTGCTCTACCAGCTGAGCTACAGAGGACCACAAAATGATGTCATGGCTTTAGAAGCTTCTGATAGGCTAATTGATATAATTTAAGTCAATGGGAGGTGTACCTCTGGATGTATTTCAAGGCCTACCTTCAAACTCAGTACCTCTTTGCTTGACATCATGGGAAAATCAAAAGAAATCAGACAAGACCTCAGAAAAAATGTGTAGACCTCCACAAGTCTGGTTCATCCTTGGGAGCAATTTGGGAGCAATTTCCAAATGCCCGAAGGTACCACGTTCATCTGTACAAACAATAGTACGCAAGTATAAACACAATGGGACCACGCAGCCGTCATACTGCTCAGGAAGGAGACGCGTTCTGTCTCCTAGAGATGAACGTACTTTGGTGCGAAAAGTGCAAATCAATCCCAGAACAACAGCAAAGGACCTTGTGAAGATGCTAGCGGAAACAGGTACAAAAGTATCATTATCCACAGTAAAACGAGTCCTATTTTGACATAAACTGAATGGCCGCTCAGCAAGGAAGAAGCCACTGCTCCAAAACCACCATGTCTTTGTGTGTTATTGTTCCATGTGGAGATGTCGCTAGCTCATGTTGAGCATTATGTTACTTTTATCGCTGGGATATTCACCCATGTATTTTGCATTTAAGTCGCACTGTATTTGGTTTACGCATTGCTGCGGACGCTGTATTGGTCAAATAAACCCTATTCTATGATTCACACCTCCTGCGCCTGGCTCCGTCCTACTCACCTTGTTACAGATATTTGGAGATAAAAAATCCCGGACCTAGTGAGATATACACAGAGGAGACTTAATCGTATTAACTACTAGCTAGTCGTATTGACTACTTTCTTGTCTCTTTCTCTCTTGCATCAAAGGTTAAAAAGTTTCAATAGGAGACAGAATGCGATCGTATCATCATCTAATTGGCCTTCACATAACTCTTATAGAATTTCCACATGGACGGGGATATTGGAAATGTAATCAACATTTACTGGAGGACAATTTATTTTTAACTAAGACAAAATCGTTTATAACTGAATTTTTCATTACAATTTAGGTTCAGCAAATCCCCTTATTGTTTGGGATACCTTTAAATGTACCTTCAGAGGTCATTCAATTCAATATTCATCAATAATAAAAAAGCAGTTTTTGGCTAAAGAGACAATACTAACAAGGGAAATACATGAACTAATAGTACAGGTAGATTCAATTAATTCAGGATTACTTTATCCTATCCCAGGTATTCCTTAAAGAGGTGGGGTTTCAAATGTCTCCGGAAGGTGGTGAGTGACTCCGCTGTCCTGGCGTCGTGAGGGAGCTTGTTCCACCATTAGTACAGGTAGATAGCAATAAAAACAATACTACATATATACAAAATAAGTTAGAGGAAAAAGAACTGGAGGAACTTATTCAAGAACGATCTAATGTAATCTATTACAAACTGGATGGAATATGGAGAAAAATGCACCAAATTCTTCCTGAATCTCCAACACATGAACACTAATAAAAATAATTTCCAGAAATTATTACTGAAGACTGATTCTCCTAATTATATTTTTAAAAGAGGAAGCTAAACATTTTAAGCAGATGTTCTCTTTTCCGTCTCATCCTCACCCACTGAATGATGATTACTGTAAGGATTTCTTTCCACAAAAAAAAGAGGAAAATTAACAAATGTACAGAAAGATCAGTACGAAGGCAAAATTACAGAAGAATAACTTTTTGAGGCTATTAAATCCTTCCAGTGTGGAAAAACCCCAGGGCTTGATGGCGTACCGGTAGAAGTACAGTGGGGAAAAAAAGTATTTAGTCAGCCACCAATTGTGCAAGTTCTCCCACTTAAAAAGATGAGAGAGGCCTGTAATTTTCATCATAGGTGCACGTCAACTATGACAGACAAAATGAGAAAAAAAAATCCAGAAAATCACATTGTAGGATTTTTAATGAATTTATTGGCATATGATGGTGGAAAATAAGTATTTGGTCAATAACAAAAGTTTCTCAATACTTTGTTATATACCGATTGTTGGCAATGACACAGGTCAAACGTTTTCTGTAAGTCTTCACAAGGTTTTCACACACCGTTGCTGGTATTTTGGCCCATTCCTCCATGCAGATCTCCTCTAGAGCAGTGATGTTTTGGGGCTGTTGCTGGGCAACACGGACTTTCAACACGGACCTTCGTTGCCCGGGCGGTGTGTTTGGGATCATTGTCATGCTGAAAGACCCAGCCACGTTTCATCTTCAATGCCCTTGCTGATGGAAGGAGGGTTTCACTCAAAATCTCACGATACATGGCCCCATTCATTCTTTCCTTTACACGGATCAGTCGTCCTGGTCCCTTTGCAGAAAAACAGCCCCAAAGCATGATGTTTCCAACCCCATGCTTCACAGTAGGTATGGTGTTCTTTGGATGCAACTCAGCATTCTTTGTCCTCCAAACATGACGAGTTGAGTTTTGACCAAAAAGTTATATTTTGGTTTCATCTGACCATATGACATTCTCCCAATCCTCTTCTGGATCATCCAAATGCACTTCAGACGGGCCTGGACATGTACTGGCTTAAGCAGGGGGACACGTCTCACATTGCAGGATTTGAGTCCCTGGCGGCGTAGTGTGTTACTGATGGTTGGCTTTGTTACTTTGGTCCCAGCTCTCTGCAGGTCATTCACTAGGTGCCCCCGTGTGGTCACTAGTTTCTTGCCCCTCTCTCCTCCGCTGGCACAAGTCGATTATGCAGGTCATCCAGAAAAGAAATGAGCCTCTCTGTATTGTAGGGGCCAATGAGTGGTTTGTGTAACAGCAAACCATCATTGGACAGTGCTGCACACATTGTGATGTTAGCTCCTCTCTGGCCTGGGACATCCACGATTGCTCTCTGTCCAATCACATTTCTTCCCCTGCGGCGTGTTTTTGCCTGGTTACCATCTCAATTACTCTCTAAAATACAGTAAATCCACAGTTTTACTGTACTTTACATTATGCATAGCTGTGTATGTACCCTGTTTGGTTATTGAACAGACATCTTACCTGGACATATTGATACCGGAGTTCTTTCACACGTTCACCGTTTCTCTCAAAGGGTACAGTGTACAACTGCTTCATCCTTATTTTATGTTTCTCTAGGACTCTGGCAATTGTCGTTGTGCTGACTGTATTCACATTCCCAAAAGTGATATTGTCTGCCAGCACTCTGTCCCAAATTTCCCACAGTTTTATTGAATTGTTGCCAATTACCATGTCAACAATTGCAATTTCCTGCGCATCTGATAATATTCTGGCTCTCCCTCCTGTGGGAGGCAACCATTGGATCCTACTGAAAAACACAAAACAATCAATATATTTCTAAATGTCAGTACATGTAAAGATGTAAACATATTGTATTATACTGTAATACGTAGTTCAATTATCATTGAAGGAGCACATCTTACCTGTTGTTTTGCCGGAAAATTCGTACTATTGATGCAACTGTTCAACGCTGCAGATTTGGTTGCACCCTTAAACCGGCCTCTCTCAAAGCGAGATCATGGTTTACAACATGGTCAATAATTGTGGCCCTTATCTCATCAGAGACAACCGCTCTTGGTCTTCCTCTCCTTTGTCCTCCACGCATTCTCCCTCTCCCTGCCACTCTTCTTTCCCCACCAACCTGTCTTCCTTGATCCATGTTTCCAAACTAAATCATTTCGAAGCCGTCCTCTTTTGTCTGTTTGGTAACAAGACTAAAATTAGGACACTTGGGTAGGCTTTCAGCTGAAATTGCAATCAGCTGTGTTTGGAATTATTAAATATGCTGCTGAGATGTTCTATATGTTTCAATCTGGTTACTGCAGAAATGCATGACATTTGCCATAATTCTTTTTTGAAGGTGTTTTTAACAGTTTTGGAAACAGTGTGTTAGCATTTGAAAACATGTGCTGCAAAGATAGTTTTGCAGGTGGTGGATTATGAATGAGAAAAGAGTTCATGGATTTCGGAGAATGTGGTCATTGAATGCAATAAAACATGATTCACAGTTTGGTCCACATACACTTCTGTTTCGCTGACTGTGTGAAGAGTTTTGACAATGTGACTACAGTTTTGACCAATGCATGTTAGTAATGAAAAAAAAACTGTAATAGCTAGCATTTCGATGGCCATAACAAATAGATATGGTGACAGCGTACACCATTGTTTAACTCCTCTTGACAATTCAAAACTCTCTGAGAAGTAGCCACTATTTACTATTTTACACCTGGGGTTGCTATACATTACTTTTACCCATTTTATAAGAGAATCACCGCATTGAAAAAAATCCAGGCATTTATAAATAAAATCCAGTCTTACTTTATCAAAGGCCTTTTCAAAAGCCAGGCCTGAATACCAGGCCTGGCTTTTTAGATGTTTCATGATGTTCTATTATTTCTATTATATATTATCTCCAATGTATTGTCCATGTCAAAAACCTGTCTGATCAGGATGAACAACACCTGGTAAAACCTTTTTAATTCTGAGTGATATGCATTTCGCTAGTATTTTTGCATCACAACATTGAAGTGTAAGAGGCCTCCAGTTTTTAAGACAGACTGGATCTTTATCCCATTGTAGGATTTTTTATGAATTTATTTGCAAATTATGGTGGAAAATAAGTATTTGGTCACCTACAAACAAGCAAGATTTCTGGCTCTCACAGACATGTAACTTCTTCTTTAAGAGGCTCCTCTGTCCTCCACTCGTTACCTGTATTAATGGCACCTGTTTGAACTTGTTATCAGTATAAAAGACACCTGTCCACAACCTCAAACAGTCACACTCCAAACTCCACTATGGCCAAGACCAAAGAGCTGTCAAAGGACACCAGAAACAAAATTGTAGACCTGCACCAGGCTGGGAAGACTGAATCTGCAATAGGTAAGCAGCTTGGTTTGAAGAAATCAACTGTGGGAGCAATTATTAGGAAATGGAAGACATACAAGACCACTGATAATCTCCCTCGATCTGGGGCTCCACGCAAGATCTCACCCCGTGGGGTCAAAATGATCACAAGAACGGTGAGCAAAAATCCCAGAACCACACGGGGGGACCTAGTGAATGACCTGCAGAGAGCTGGGACCAAAGTATCAAAGCCTACCATCAGTAACACACTACGCCGCCAGGGACTCAAATCCTGCAGTGCCAGACGTGTCCCCCTGCTTAAGCCAGTACATGTCCAGGCCCGTCTGAAGTTTGCTAGAGTGCATTTGGATGATCCAGAAGAGGATTGGGAGAATGTCATATGGTCAGATGAAACCAAGATAGAACTTTTTGGTCAAAACTCAACTCGTCGTGTTTGGAGGACAAAGAATGCTGAGTTGCATCCAAAGAACACCATACCTACTGTGAAGCATGGGGGTGGAAACATCATGCTTTGGGGCTGTTTTTCTGCAAAGGGACCAGGACGACTGATCCGTGTAAAGGAAAGAATGAATGGGGCCATGTATCGTGAGATTTTGAGTGAAAACCTCCTTCCATCAGCAAGGGCATTGAAGATGAAACGTGGCTGGGTCTTTCAGCATGACAATGATCCCAAACACACCGCCCGGGCAACGAAGGAGTGGCTTCGTAAGAAGCATTTCAAGGTCCTGGAGTGGCCTAGCCAGTCTCCAGATCTCAACCCCATAGAAAATCTTTGGAGGGAGTTGAAAGTCTGTGTTGCCCAGCGACAGCCCCAAAACATCACTGCTCTAGAGGAGATCTGCATGGAGGAATGGGCCAAAATACCAGCAACAGTGTGTGAAAACCTTGTGAAGACTTACAGAAAACGTTTGACCTGTGTCATTGCCAACAAAGGGTATATAACAAAGTATTGAGAAACTTTTGTTATTGACCCAATACTTATTTTCCACCATAATTTGCAAATAAATTCATAAAAAATCCTACAATGTAATTTTCTGGAGAAAAAAAATCTCATTTTGTCTGTCATAGTTGACGTGTACCTATGAAGAAAATTACAGGCCTCTCTCATCTTTTTACGTGGGAGAACTTGCACAATTGGTGGCTGACTAAATACTTTTTTTCCCCACTGTATACTTTAGTATGGTCAATAAAGTGAAAAGGTGTTATTCATATTCTATAATGAAATACTGATTTATGTGACAAATCATTCAAACTTCAAAGAGGAAAGTTCATAATTTATGTAATGCTCCCTGTTGTTAGTGTTTTTTAGGTCAGTGTGTTATGAGTGACAATGTATGCTTTCTGAGTGAGAGTTGTTGGTGGTTTTAGTGAGTTTTGGAGGTGAGATTAACTGTTTGGCCAAGATGCATGTTGATAATGCAGACTGTGTGAAGAGTTTTGAAAAAGTGGCTTCAGTATTGACCGATGCTTGTTAGCAATTGAAAAAAACTGTAAAATATGATCAAATAACAACATTAGAGGATTAGAAATCCAAGGCTTGAAAACAAAGGTGTCCATGTATGCCGATGACTCAAGTTTTATATATAGTCCGCTAGCTAGATCCCTGCAATGTCTCATTGAAGATCTAGATAACTTTTCTGGACTAAAACCTAATTACGATAAGTGTCCAATATTACGTATTGGATCTTTTAAAAATACAACTTTTACATTACCCTGCAGTTTACCTATAAAATGGGCTGACGGTGAAGTAGACATACTTGGTATTCATATCACAAAATATATAAATGAGCTCTCCACAATGAATTTCAATAGAAAACTTGTAAAAATAGACAAGATCCTGCAACCATGGAGAGGTAAATACCTGTCTATTTATGGAAAAATGGCCCTGATGAACTCTTTAGTCATATCTCAGTTTACTCACTTACTTATGGCTCTGCCTACTCCTGATGATCCGTTTTTCAAATCATATGAGCAAAAAATATTTAGCTTTATCTGGGATGCTAAACCATATAACCATATAATGAATATGAATTGGGTGGGTTGAGTTTATTAAATGTAAAAGCACCAATCCTCTTTCTAAAAGCATCACTTATTCAAAAGTTTTACTTGAACCCTAAATGGTTCTCAAGTAGATTACTAAGAAAAGCTCACCCATTGTTTAAAAATGGCCTTTTTGCCTTCGTGCAGATTGCCATGTCTCATTTTCGATTAATTGAAAATGAAACCTTTTTCAAAGTATCTCTCTTTTTCAAACAAGCATTGCAGAGCTGGCTACAATTTCAATTTAATCCCCCTGAAAAGACAGAACAAATATTACAACAAATATTTTGGCTGAAATCAAATGTGCTGGTTGATAAAATACCTGTATTTATGGGAAAGATGTTTGAAAAGGGTATTTTGTTTTTAAATGATATTGTAAATTGGAATGGTAGAGTTATGTCTTTCATGGAGTTATCAGAATTGTATGGGAAGGTCTGCTCAATCCAAGATTACAACCAATTGATTACAGCATTACCCCAAAAATTGAGGAGGCAGGTGGCAGCGGGAGGAGGTAGGGAAATGGTAAAAGTATTTATCTTCAACTCGCAATCTGTGGGTTCTATTCGATTAGATAGATTCAAATTGTATGTTGAACATCACAGCATAGTTTAAAGATATATGGTGTGTAGAGATCCGAAGAGGGTGGCCAGCAGAGATAGGTGGGATGGGCTGAGGGAAGCTGAGGGTTGGGATAATAATAATAATAATAATATGCCATTTAGCAGACGCTTTTATCCAAAGCGACTTACAGTCATGCGTGCATACATTTTTGTGTATGGGTGGTCCCGGGGATCGAACCCACTACCTTGGCATTACAAGCGCCGTGCTCTACCAGTTGAGCTACAGAGGACCACATGTGGAATGGATGTGGAATTGGATGTGGAATTGGAGGCAAGTGGGAGTGGAGTTGCTGGGCGGGGATAGAATGACGGTCAAAGATAAAAGTTAAAAATCAAAATATAACAAAAAGTATGTTTGAATGACACTGAGGGGCAGTGTTGTTACAGCTAATGCCTGTTTTCAAATGCACACGTGCGCATACACGGACACACACACACAATAGTGCCATACATCCACTCAAACATATTCAGTTGGCCTTGCTGTTAGGATTTCTGTTGTCCTTGATGTCTTTAGTTTTTTGCATTGTTGTTTTCTGGGGGGGCGGGACTGTTGGGGGGGGGGGGGGGGTGTCTCGTATGGTTGAGGGGCAGCTCTTGGGGAACTGTGGGGGAGATCTTGGAGGGCTAGTGGTCTGGCGGTTGGGAGCTTGGGCCGGTGGCTGATGGATCGCTGGTTCGGGTTCCCGTTTTTGACCTTGTGGGAGATCTGTCGACGTGCCCTTGAGCAGGGTGTTGACCCTGGTTGCTTCTGTGGGTCGCTCTGAATGGGAGTCTGTTAGATGACTAATGTGATGTAGTTGTTGAGCGGCTTCACTGCAAGTAGATTTTAAATATTCAATAAAATAAAATAAACAATTATTGTTTTTTTAACTGGTCCGGACCATGGTGCCCTCATACAGTGGGGAGAACAAGTATTTGATACACTGCCGATTTTGCAGGTTTTCCTACTTACAAAGCATGTAGAGGTCTGTAATTTTTATCATAGGTACACTTCAACTGTGAGAGATGGAATCTAAAACAAAAATCCAGAAAATCACATTGTATGATTTTTAAGTAATTAATTTGCATTTTATTGCATGACATAAGTATTTGATACATCAGAAAAGCAGAACTTAATATTTGGTACAGAAACCTTTGTTTGCAATTACAGAGATCATACGTTTCCTGTAGGTCTTGACCAGGTTTGTACACACTGCAGCAGGGATTTTGGCCCACTCCTCCATACAGACCTTCTCCAGATCCTTCAGGTTTCGGGGCTGTCGCTGGGCAATACGGACTGTCAGCTCCCTCCAAAGATTTTCTATTGGGTTCAGGTCTGGAGACTGGCTAGGCCACTCCAGGACCTTGAGATGCTTCTTATGGAGCCACTCCTTAGTTGCCCTGGCTGTGTGTTTCAGGTCGTTGTCATGCTGGAAGACCCAGCCACGACCCATCTTCAATGCTCGTACTGAGGGAAGGAGGTTGTTGGCCAAGATCTCGTGATACATGGCCCCATCCATCCTCCCCTCAATACGGTGCAGTCGTCCTGTCCCCTGTGCAGAAAAGCATCCCCAAAGAATGATGTTTCCACCTCCATGCTTCATGGTTGGGATGGTGTTCTTGGGGTTGTACTCGTCCTTCTTCTTCCTCCAAACACGGCGAGTGGAGTTTAGACCAAAAAGCTCTATATTTGTCTCATCAGACCACATGACCTTCTCCCATTCCTCCTCTGGATCATCCAGATGGTCATTGGCAAACTTCAGACGGGCCTGGACATGCGCTGGCTTGAGCAGGGGGACCTTGCGTGCGCTGCAGGATTTTAATCCATGATGGCGTAGTGTGTTACTAATGGTTTTCTTTGAGACTGTGGTCCCAGCTCTCTTCAGGTCATTGACCAGGTCCTGCCGTGTAGTTCTGGGCTGATCCCTCACCTTCCTCATGATCATTGATGCCCCACGAGGTGAGATCTTGCATGGAGCCCCAGACCGAGGGTGATTGACCGTCATCTTGAACTTCTTCCATTTTCTAATAATTGCGCCAAACAGTTGTTGCCTTCTCACCAAGTTGCTTGCCTATTGTCCTGTAGCTCATCCCAGCCTTTTGCAGGTCTACAATTTTATCCCTGATGTCCTTACACAGCTCTCTGGTCTTGGCCATTGTGGAGAGGTTGGAGTCTGTTTGATTGAGTGTGTGGACAGGTGTCTTTTATACAGGTAACGAGTTCAAACAGGTGCAGTTAATACAGGTAATGAGTGGAGAACAGGAGGGCTTCTTAAAGAAAAACTAACAGGTCTGTGAGAGCCGGAATTCTTACTGGTTGGTAGGTGATCAAATACTTATGTCATGCAATAAAATGCAAATTAATTACTTAAAAATCATACAATGTGATTTTCTGGATTTTTGTTTTAGATTCCGTCTCTCACAGTTGAAGTGTACCTATGATAAAAAATTACAGACCTCTACATGCTTTGTAAGTAGGAAAACCTGCAAAATCGGCAGTGTATCAAATACTTGTTCTCCCCACTGTATGTAGCTACGGCCCTGAAATTACTGTAATCCAATGGGACAGCGTAGGGGGTAATTTGGTTGTCAAATCAGCTGATTCAGGAAGTGAATTTAAATTAAATGTCTCTACTGTAAACATGTCAGTGTTGTGGTTATCACACTGCCTGGCCCCCAGGAGGTAACTAACTGTGTTGCCGTTCCTCAAGCTTCCTGCTTATTTGAAAATACAAACACTGACATAGGGTAGAATAAACAAGGTAGGGGACAAGATCTCTTTGCGATACAGTGTTTGTGTCAGTCTTGAAATGTTACAAAATACCAGAGATAGATACTGAAATGTAATAACCTCAACAGGAGTATTTGTAGAAAGTCAGTGGACAGTAGTAAAACAGAGACACTTGCACACAGACAGAGATCAGCGGCAGTGCTGCTGCTGTGTGTGTGTGTGCAGTAGGGTAGCACTCCAGGAACAAAGTTGGGCAGTCATGCATTCAGCTATCCTCTAAATATAGAACTATGCAAAAAGGCATTACAGGTATTTGGATATGGGAAAGGATACTTCAAATGTTTGAACTCAACACAGCTCTTAGCTCGTTGGGCTAACAGAAAAGTGTGAACGGGTTGCTTAAGCTGCATCCCAAATGGCACCCTACTCCCTATATAGTGCACTAGTTTTGACCAGTGTCCATAGGGCTTTGGTCAAAAGTGTCCGCATTAGTTTCAAAAGTGGCTGAGGATATCAAAAAATCTCTCACATAACTATGAAATAGGGCATTATTGGGAAATGGGAACAAACTCCCATCTTGTAGTCTCGTGTTCTGCCTGTAGCTGACATAGAGCTGATATCACAGTATTGGGACAAACAAACTCTCACATTTCCTCCATTAAAATGTTAAAACTGGTTGAATCAACGTGGAAAACTGTCATCAACTTAAGGGAATTTTTTTCACCCAACTTTGAACATAAATCCAATAACATGGTGACATGTTTTGTTGATTTCACGTTGAATTCACGTTAGTTGATAACTCAATAAAATGTAAATCAAAACTAGATTGAACTGACGTCTGTGCCCATTGGGTAGTGTGTATCAGATGACAATGTCTTTGTCCATTCATCTGGGCTTCTTTGGATGAGACCAGGAGACGATGAATGCCTGGAACACTATGTTGTCAATGATGCGTTTATTATGGGGGCCCACTGAATTTTATTTGGTTTTCTTTCTTTCTTACACATAGAAATTCACACCCTGACCAAACCAACTAAAGAAAACCGGGCTCTCAAGGCCAGGGCGTGACACCTAGCGAGGTAAACTGTCAGCTACATGTGTAGTAGGCCCTATGTCTGATTACCTAATTTACAGGTTTGTTCTAAACACATTCCGACACACAGCGTTTTTCTCAAGGTTACCTGTTTTTCTGACAGCTTGATGGAAGTCAAGGTGGAGAAGGGGAGGTGAGATGAGGGGGTAGTGTTTCGTTCTGCTTGGATCTATGTTGTATTTCGGATCACTAGGATTATACTGTCTGGTAGAAAACCATTGAGCTAATAGTTTTTCAGCCTGTGTATATAGCCTACTTCCTGGGTTAGAGCTGTTTGAATTATATTGACATAGTTTATATTTGTATAATTACTGTATATTTAACATACATTTGTTAATTTGCAGAAAGGAGCATATGAGCCTGTTCAGATATACTCAGTTCAGGTGCTTTTACGAATTGTCTCTCTGTATCCTGTTCGATTTAGTTCATATCTGTTTGTTTAGTTTCGAGAGTATCATCTACATTTATTTAGGAAACTAATCGGGAGCTACTCCCCTTTTCATTCAATAAACTCACTGGAAAACAGTTTAGCTGCCCAGGAACAGGGGAGAATGGACCAGTTGTTCCCTGGCTAAATGTGGTGACTCTTTCAAACAGAAAACGCCTTCAAGTGCATACACAGTATGTTTGTATTACTGATGTAGGGCCAGCCAGCTTAGGAAAAACGTATACATATAGGTGTGTCCAGTTTACGTGTCTATTCCCTTTGAGTGATTGAAAAAGATTGATTGAATACACCCTACAGCTTTTTAAAATCATGTAAATTCTGCAATATATTTGTTTTACTTGTGTTTAATAATATTTCATGTTGTAACCATTTTTTTGGGACAGTTTTGAAACTGCAGTAAAAGTGCAGTAACTGTAATGTACGGTGTTATGTTTTACGCAGTACTAGCCGAATAACTGCAAAATAACTGCAGTGTATTGCATTTGAACTGCAGTTATACTGCACTGTACAGCAGTTATACTCCACTGTAACTGCAATCTTTTTTCGTGAGGGAAATTGACTTAAAACTCTAGAGACATTGTTGTAAATACTGGGCTGACATGTGACCCTGACCCAAAACTGAACTGGCTGTGGATGTGGCATCTGATGATTGTTTGAACCTGGGTCTTCTGCACGCCACAAGACTGTGTTAGCCCACTGAGCTAAAGCCTAGGTATTTGCATAGACGACACAACCTCCGTTACACAGGATCACGATAACGGAGGAAGCAGGGACGACGCGGAGGTGACTTTCAGGTTTATATGGGGGATGCATTGTCCTGACAACCATGGCGGTATTCATAAAGCGTCTCAGAGTAGGAATGCGGATCTAGGATCAGTTTTTCCTTTGAATTCATAATGAATAAGATTACTTTGACAGGGGGACCTGTTCCTATATCAGCACTCCTACAATGAGATGCTTTATGAATACGGGCTCAGAAATCAACATGAGGAGTAGTCAGCGTGAACGCATCACACCACTGCTGTCATTCTCTCTGGTTCTGAATGCTGCTCACAGCTAGTTTAAAATGTTTTGAAATGGGGAGGTACCTGAAATAGTCCAACAAGAAATGTTAACATTCAGAGGGGCTGATCAATTAGAGGACCTGTGTGTGTGTGTACGTGTGTGTGTGTGTGTGTGTGTTGTCTTGGGAGAAAGTGCAGACTGCCTCAAGCCTGCACTGTGGAGAATGTTTGTTTGGTAACACCTCCTGCACATAAAAGGTTCTGTTGAAGTTGGCAGAGCTCTGCTTGCTTGGCCCTGTTACCTCTCCTTTCACTCCCAAGCTTTGGCTCTGCCCCTCTCTCTCTCTCTCTCTCTCTCTCTCTCTCTCTCTCTCTCTCTCTCTCTCTCTCTCTCTCTCTCTCTCTCTCTCTCTCTCTCTCTCTCTCTCTCTCTCTCTCTCTCTCTCTCTCTCTCTCTCTCTCTCTCTCTCTCTCTCTCTCTCTCTCTCTCTCTCTCTCTCTCACCTACCTTCGCTGAAAAGAGGAGGGGCCAACCATGAAGTAATCCTACACCTGCCCAATTCATGCATGTTACCGTAACTCGCTAAACTGGGGTTAAAACACACTAGCAGGACTGGAGGCTGGCTGGCTGCTCTGTCACATCTCCACATCTCTTCACAGCAACACACACAGTCATTCTCCCCAGACGGAGCGCTAGATAACAACCGTTGGGCTGGGAAGGAGGAAAAGGAAGAGAGAAATTAAACAAAAAGCAGAAATACCCTGCCCTTGCCGGCTCTCAATGTTGCCAGGGCCAGGGGAGAGGTCTTGAACTCTGCGCGGTGGGCTTGCCATTTAATCAGCATGTCTCTAAAGGAGAGTGCTCTGAGGGACGTGGGGGAGATTGCTGAAGCGGACGGCTCGAAGGGACAGGATGAGGTGGTCATGATTCCCATGGCCAGTCTACCTGTGGACCTGTTTCCTGCCAAGGACTTCCGAGGGAAATTTAAAAAGATGCGTCCCAAGAAAAGGCCCACCATTCTGGACTTGGAAAGTAGGTGCTGTTTTTTATGTTTGACAGATGTTTGATATGCTGGGAAACATCTCGGTGCTGAAGGCTAGGGTTTTATCTGCCAATTTAGTTGTCATTAAGAGAGGATAATCTTGGCACCTAGTTTTAGTGTGGGACCTGTGTAGACTTCATGCCAAAAAACTAATAACAGACTCATTTCAACTACTCATGTCACCACTATGCAAAATACCTCACTCTCCAGTTACAGTGGGGAAAAAAAGTATTTAGTCAGCCACCAATTGTGCAAGTTCTCCCACTTAAAAATATGAGAGAGGCCTGTAATTTTCATCATAGGTACACGTCAACTATGACAGACAAAATGAGGA
Organism: Coregonus lavaretus; assembly: GCF_964263955.1. Classification (NCBI taxonomy): domain Eukaryota; kingdom Metazoa; phylum Chordata; class Actinopteri; order Salmoniformes; family Salmonidae; genus Coregonus; species Coregonus lavaretus. Next base: position 2,512,667 of record NC_140013.1, on the reverse strand, counting down.
AAAAAAATCCAGAAAATCACATTGTAGGATTTTTTATGAATTTATTTGCAAATTATGGTGGAAAATAAGTATTTGGTCAAAAACAAAAGTTTCTCAATATTTTGTTATATACCCGTTGTTGGCAATGACACAGGTCAAACGTTTTCTGTAAGTCTTCACAAGGTTTTCACACACTGTTGCTGGTGTGTGGCCCATTCCTCCATGCAGATCTCCTCTAGAGCAGTGATGTTTTGGGGCTGTCGCTGGGCAACACAGACTTTAAACTCCCTCCAAAGATGTTCTATGGGGTTGAGATCTGGAGACTGGCTAGGCCACTCCAGGACCTTGAAATGCTTCTTACGAAGCCACTCCTTCGTTGCCCGGGCGGTGTGTTTGGGATCATTGTCATGCTGAAAGACCCAGCCACGTTTAATCTTCAATGCCCTTGCTGATGGAAGGAGGTTTTCACTCAAAATCTCACGATACATGGCCCCATTCATTCTTTACTTTACACAGATCAGTCGTCCTGGTCCCTTTGCAGAAAAACAGCCCCAAAGCATGATGTTTCCACCCCCATGCTTCACAGTAGGTATGGCGTTCTTTGGATGCAACTCAGCATTCTTTGTCCTCCAAACACGACGAGTTGAGTTTTTACCAAAAAGTTCTATTTTGGTTTCATCTGACCATATGACATTCTCCCAATCCTCTTCTGGATCATCCAAATGCACTCTAGCAAACTTCAGACGGGCCTGGACATGTACTGGCTTAAGCAGGGGGACACGTCTGCCACTGCAGGATTTGAGTCCCTGGCGGCGTAGTGTGTTACTGATGGTAGGCTTTGTTGTTGCAGGTCCCCCCGTGTGGTTCTGGGATTTTTGCTCACCGTTCTTGTGATCATTTTGACCCCACAGGGTGAGATCTTGCGTGGAGCCCCAGATCGAGGGAGATTATCAGTGGTCTTGTATGTCTTCCATTTCCTAATAATTGCTCCCACAGTTGATTTCTTCAAACCAAGCTGCTTACCTATTGCAGATTCAGTCTTCCCAGCCTGGTGCAGGTCTACAATTTTGTTTCTGGTGTCCTTTGACAGCTCTTTGGTCTTGGCCATAGTGGAGTTTGGAGTGTGACTGTTTGAGGTTGTGGACAGGTGTCTTTTATACTGATAACAAGTTCAAACAGGTGCCATTAATACAGGTAACGAGTGGAGGACAGAGGAGCCTCTTAAAGAAGTAGTTACAGGTCTGTGAGAGCCAGAAATCTTGCTTGTTTGTAGGTGACCAAATACTTATTTTCCACCATAATTTGCAAATAAATTCATTAAAAATCCTACAATGTGATTTTCTGGATTTTTTTTCCTCATTTTGTCTGTCATAGTTGACGTGTACCTATGATGAAAATTACAGGCCTCTCTCATATTTTTAAGTGGGAGAACTTGCACAATTGGTGGCTGACTAAATACTTTTTTTCCCCACTGTATATGTGTCACGGTTACCTCGAGAATCTTAGGACTTGTTACTAAAAGATTCAGAGAGAAACGTGTGTGCTATGTAGGCTACGTCATGTTACTTAGCCTAGCTCTGCAATTTCAAGTTTCAAGTTTTAATGTCACGTGCACAAGTACAGTGAAATGCCTTTCTTGCAAGATCTAAACCCAACAATGCAGTAATCACTATCAATCTAGTACAAAAGGTAGAACAAAATCACACAAGAACTATAAATAAGAAATAAGAAAAACACGAGAAAGTAAGTAAGCCATATTCAGGGTCAGTTCCAATAGCATATTTACAATGTGCAGGGATACTGGAGTGATAGAGGTAGATGTGCATAGGGGTAAGGTGACTAGGCATCAGGATATATGATAAACAGAGTATCAGCAGCGTATATGATGATTATATGTGAGTGTGTGTGTGTGTGTGAGAAAATGTGTGTGCATGTTGTGTGAGTGTGTGTGAGCAAATTAAGTATGTGTGTGTGTGTGCGTGTGTGTGTGTGTGTGTGTGTGCATGTGTGTGTGTGTGTTGGAGTGTCAGTGTGCGGAGTGTGTAGAGTCCTGTGCGTGTGCATAGAGACGGTGCAAAAATAAAATAGAAGGGTCAACTCCAATAGTCCGTGTAGCCATTTTGTTATCAGTCTTATGGCTTGGGGATAGAAGCTGTTCAGGAGCTTGTTGGTGTCAGACTTGATGCACCAGTAATATATTTTGAAAGGCTCACAGAAATCCTATTGAATTAATAGAGATTATAGACAGTGCATTCGGAAAAGTTTTCAGACCCCTTGACTTTTCCACATTTTGTTACATTACAGCCTTATTCTAAGCAAAAACAGGTTAAACAAAAGCTGAAATATCACATTTACATAAGTATTCAGAACCTTTACTCAGTACTTTGTTGAACACCTTTGGCAGCGATTACAGCCTCAAGTCTTCTTGGGTATGATGCTACAAGCTTGGCACACCTATTTTTGGGGAGTTTCTCCCATTCTTCTCTGCAGATCCTCTCAAGCTCTGTCAGGTTGCATAGGGAGCGTCGTTGGACAGCTATTTCCAGGTCTCTCCAGAGATGTTCGATCAGGTTCAAGTCCGGGCTCTGGCTGGGCCAATCAAGGACCTTCAGAGACTTGTCCCGAAGCCACTCCTGCGTTGTCTTGGCTGTGTTCTTAGGTTCGTTGTCCTGTTGGAAGGTGAACCTTTGCCCCAGTCTGAGGTCCTGAGCGCTTTGGTGCAGGTTTGTATCATGGATCTCTCTATACTTTGCGCCGTTCATCTTTCCCACGATCCTGAGTAGTCTCCCAGTCCCTGCCGCTGAAAAACATCCCCACAGCATGATGCTGCCACCACTGTGCTTCACCATAGGGATGGTGCCAGGTTTCCTCATTCAGGCCAAAGAGTTCAGTCTTGGTTTCATCAGACCAGAGAATCTTGTTTCTCATGGTTTGAGAGTCTTTAGGTGCCTTTTGGCAAACTCCAAGCGGGCGGTCAAGTGCCTTTTACTGAGGAGTGGCTTCCGTCTGGCCACTCTACCATAAAGGCCTGATTGGTGGAGTGCTGCAGAGATGGTTGTCCTTCTGGAAGATTATCCCATCTCCACAGAAGAACTATGGAGCTCCTTCAGAGTGACCATTGGGTTCTTGGTCACCTCCCTGACCAAGGCCCTTCTCCCCCGATTGCTCAGTTTGGCCAGGTGGCCATTTCTAGGAAGAGTCTTGGTGGTTCCAAACTTCTTCCATTTAAGAACGATGGAGGCCAAAGTGTTTTTGGGGACCTTCAATGCAGAATAAATGTTTTGGTGTCCTTCCCCAGATCTGTGCCTCAACACAATCCTGTCTCAGAGCTCTACGGACAATTCCTTCGACCTCATGGCTTGGTTTTTGCTCTGACATGCACTGTCAACTGGACCTTATGTAGACAGGTGTGTGCCTTTCCAAATAATGTCAAATCAATTGAATGTACCACAGGTGGACTCCAATCAAGTTGTAGAAACATCTCAAGGATGATCAATGGAAACAGCTCAATTTCAAGTCTCATAGCAACGGGTCTGAATACATGTTAATGAGGTATTTCAGTTGTTGTTTTTTCACATGCAACAATGTCTAAAAACCTGTTTTCGCTTTGTCATTATGGGGTATTGTGTGTAGATTGAGGAGGAAAAATATGTATTTAATCCATTTTAGAATAAGGCTGTAACGTAATAAAATGTGGAAAAAGTAAAAGGGTTTGAATATATTCAAAATGCACTGTATGTAATTCTATGATTGGCACATAACAATCTTGGGGAAGTCCTGTACCGGGAATAAATCTATTCTACTTTCACCCGTATAGCTGTATAGGCCTAAGGCAGAGACAATAAGAAGACAGAGTGGCAGAATAAATTCAACCACACCTTTGTTTCATCACAAAACCGGAGATCAACATTTGTCCGGTGAAGTCCACAAAGTATATTGCATATAACAAACAGTTACATACCTACAGCATGGTCAAGCAAGTTAATGTTTCCAACATTTACGGACTACTAAACTATTGATTTAGAACCACATAGAGTTACTGCAAGTCGCAAAGAAAACAGGAGCTGCCTCCCCTATTCCAGCACCATTTCAACTTTAAGATTTAAACATCATAAAATGACCTATGCTTAGTCTAATACAGTTACGATTTAAATATACCAAAAACTATTTAGTTCAATGAACGCAAGCTAAATATGTCCATGGTCCTGATTTATCTGTGTGTGTACTATAGAGGCACAAAATAAGTTAGAGGAAAAACTAAAATAATTGTAGGAACTTATTCAAGAACGAGTGTAAGTCTAATTTATTACAAAAATAAAGCAAACTGGATGGAAAATTGTGAAAAATTCACAACGTTTTTCTTCAATCTTTCTTCAACAATTCTACCAAAAATAATTTACAGAAACTTGTTACAAATGACGGAGTCATCCATGATTCACCAAATTATATTTTGAAAGAGGAAGCAAAAATATTTTAAGCATATGTCTTATGTTTTGTCTCTTCCATCTCCACTGAATGATGTTTATGTTTAAAGATGAAAACCTTTCCTACGAGTATTATTATATTATTTATTGACTGACTATGGCTTTCCAAATCGCCCAACACTGCTATTTCTAAGGTTAATTTTAAGTGAATGTAATTCTTTAACCATTCCTGGACCTGTGACCAGAAACAAGCTACATAGGGGCAATACCAGAATAAATGATCTAGTGATTCTGTCTCTTCGCAGCAAAATCTACAGAGCCGAGATTGTTGTATGCCCCATATATATAGCATTCTGTTGGTGGCAAGAACTTTATATAATAATTTAAATAGAAAAACTCGAAGTGTTGAATCAAGTGTTGTTTTTTGTACCAGTTCATAAACCATGTGCCATGGAATCGGTACATCGAAAATCTCTTCCCATTTATTTTGCAACCTATATGGCACAGCTGTCAACATTTTTGTCCTCAAATGAAACTGGCATATTTTTCTATTTATGCCAATTTCTTTCAGCCAATTTGTATCTTTAATATATGGCAGGAAAACAAGTTCCCTACCTTCTCCCTTTTCCACGTGCCTCCTCCATTGTTATGGTAATGCTGCAATCAGTTGGTTGTAAGTTTGGATTGAGCAGACATTCCCACATATTTTCGATAGCTGCATATGTGACATAACTCCACCGTTTCTATTCATAATATCATTAATAAATATAATACACATTTTAAATTTTTTTTTATTGATCAGTATATTTGAGTTTAACCACAACATTTGTTGTAATATTTGTTCTATCTTTTCTGGAGGATGAAACTGAAATTGTAACCAGCGTTGTATGGCTTGTTTAAGAAAGGGTGAGACTTTAAACAAAATTTCATTTTCAATTAGTAGGAAATTAGAAATTGTAATCTGTATAAAGGCAAAAAGGCAATTTTTTTTAACGAAGGATTTCTTAATAACCTACTGGAGAACCATTTTGGGTTTAAGTATAACTTATGTATGAGTGAAGCTTTTAGTGAGAGGTTTCAATTTTAATAATTTCAGCCCCCCAAACTCATATTCATTATATAAATAGGCACGTTTAATTTAGTCTGGCTTAGCATTCCAAATAAAATTACGTATTTTTTGCTCATATGATTTAAAAAACGAGTCGTCTGGAGTTGCAGTGCCATTAGTAAGTAAGTAAACTGTGATAGGACCAAAGAGTTAATCAATGTGATTTTTCCATAAATAGACAAGTATTTACCTCTCCATGGTTGCAAAATCTTATCTATTTTTGCAAACTTTCTATTGAAATTGATTGTGGTATGTTCATTTATATTTTTTGAGATGTGAATACCAAGTATGTCTACTTCACCATCCGCCCATTTTATTGGTAGTGTAAACACTGTTTCTTTTAACGATACAAATGTCAAGTGGTGAGGTGTATGTGGTGTGGAAGTCAGGCGCAGGACACCGAAGCTCAGTCCAACAGAGTTTACTAAATATCCAAAAAGCAACGATACAAATAAACGGCCTCAAAAGACAAACAGAGGCGAGCAATTACGCAACCATGCGTAAACAATAAAACAACTAACAGGGAACAAAACACGCAGCACTACGGACAGGTGAACAACAACACACAATCTAACCAATACAAAACAGGGAACTTATAGGACACGTAATCAGCACACAAACAGACACAGGTGTACAAGACAGACCAAAGCAATCACACACGAAACATCCAACGGTGGCAGCTAGTACTCCGGGGACGGCGAACGCCTTTGCCTGCCCGAACCAGGAGGAGGAGCAGTCTCGGCCGAAACCGTGACAGTACCCCCCCCTTGACGGGTCCAGCCGTGCGCCGACCCCGGCCAGGAGGACGCGGACCCGGGCGCGTGGGATGCCCACGGTGGAACTCCGTCAGGAGGGATGGATCGAGGATGTCCCTCCTGGGCACCCAGCACCGTTCCTCCGGACCGTACCCCTCCCACTCCACGAGATACTGGAGACCACTCATCCGGCGCCTCGAGTCCAAGATAGTCCGGACCCTGTACGCCGGGGCCCCCTCGATGTCCAAAGGGGGCGGAGGGGTCTCTCCTATCTCAACTTCTTGGAGTGGGCCAGCTACCACCGGCCTGATAAGAGACACATGGAACGAGGGTTTAATATTTTTGTATTCTATAGGCAGTTGTAACCTGTAACACACCTCGTTCAATCTTCTCAGGACTTTGAAGGGCCCCACAAACCGCCGACCCAGCTTCCGGCAGGGCAGGCGGAGGGGCAGGTTTCGAGTCGAGAGCCAGACTCGATCTCCCGGTGCGTACACCGGTCCCTCACTGCGGTGGCGATCGGCGCTCGCCTTTTGTTGACGGATGGCACGCTGCAGATGGACATGGGCAGCGTCCCACGTCTCCTCCGAGCGCCGAATCCACTCGTCCACCGCAGGGGCCTCGATCTGGCTCTCGTGCCATGGTGCCAGGACCGGCTGATAACCTAAAACACACTGGAAAGGTGTTAAATCGGTGGAGGAGTGGCGGAGAGAGTTCTGGGCTATCTCTGCCCAGGGGAGGAACCAAGACCACTCCTCCGGCCGGTCCCGGCAATAGGACCTCAAAAACCTACCCACATCCTGGTTGACACGTTCCACCTGCCCATTGCTCTCTGGGTGGTACCCCGAGGTAAGGCTTACCGAGACCCCTAACCGTTCCATGAACGCCCCCCAAACTCTGGAGGTGAACTGGGGACCTCGGTCAGACACAATATCCTCGGGGACCCCATAGTGCCGGAACACATGGGTGAATAGGGCCTCAGCGGTTTGTAGGGCAGAAGGGAGACCCAGCATTGGAAGGAGACGACAGGCCTTAGAAAACCGATCCACAACGACCAAAATGGTGGTATTCCCCTGGGAGGGGGGTAGATCGGTTACGAAATCCACCGATAGGTGGGACCATGGTCGTTGTGGAACGGGCAGGGGATGTAGCTTACCCCTGGGCAAATGTCTAGGCGCCTTACACTGGGCACACACCGAGCAGGAGGAGACATAAACCCTCACATCCCTAGCTAACGTTGGCCACCAGTATTTCATGCTAAGACAGTGCACGGTCCGGCCAATACCTGGATGTCCAGAGGAGGGTGATGTATGAGCCCAATAAATAAGTCGATCACGAACCTCGAGCGGAACGTACGTCCGCCCCACAGGACACTCGGGGGGAGTAGGGACGGTACGCAGTGCCCGCTCGATTTCTGCATCGACCTCCCAAACCACCGGAGCCACCAAACAAGACTCCGGCAATATGGAAGTAGGCTCGTTGGACCTCTCCTCTGTGTCATACCGCCGGGACAGGGCGTCTGCCTTACCATTCTGGGACCCTGGGATGTATGTGATCTTAAAAACAAACCGGGTTAGGAACATGTTCCACCTAGCCTGACGAGGGTTCAATCTCCTAGCTGCCCGGATGTACTCCAGGTTACGGTGATCTGTCAGAATGAGGAAAGGGTGTTGAGCCCCCTCAAGCCACTGCCTCCACACCTTTAAGGCCTGGACTACGGCTAACAGCTCCCTGTCCCCAACGTCATAGTTGCGCTCCGCCGAGCTGAGCTTCTTCGAGTAGAAGGCACAGGGGCGGAGTTTAGGTGGCGCGCCGGACCGTTGTGACAGGACTGCCCCAATACCGGTCTCAGACGCGTCCACCTCTACTTGGAAGGGTAAAGAGGGATCCGGATGCGCCAGCATCGGAGCCGAGGTGAACAGGTTCTTCAGCTTAACAAATGCCCTGTCCGCCTCAGCCGACCACTGCAAACGAACCGGACCCCCCTTTAGCAGAGATGTAATGGGAGCTGCAACCTGTCCAAAACCCCGAATAAACCTCCGGTAGTAATTAGCAAAACCCAAGAACTGCTGCACCTCTTTTACAGTAGTTGGGGTTTGCCAATTACGCACGGCCGATACCCAGTCTACCTCTATCTCCACCCCTGACGCGGACAACCGATAACCCAAAAAGGAGACGGACTCCTGGAAGAACAGGCATTTCTCTGCCTTGACATACAAGTCATGCTCCAGCAGTCTTCTCAACACTCGGCGCACCTGGGCTACATGCTCGGCTCGTGTGGAAGAGTACACTAGGATGTCGTCGATGTAAACTACTACACCCTTCCCATGCATGTCCCGGAAAATCTCGTCAACAAAGGATTGGAAGACTGAAGGAGCATTCATTAACCCGTATGGCATGACGAGATACTCGTAATGACCCGAGGTGGTGCTAAATGCTGTTTTCCATTCATCCCCCTCCCTAATGCGCACCAGATTATACGCGCTCCTGAGATCCAACTTTGTGAAGAACCGCGCTCCGCGTAACGATTCCGTCATCGTCGCAATCAGTGGAAGTGGGTAGCTGTATTTAATTGTGATCTGATTGAGACTACGGTAATCAATACACGGGCGCAATCCCCCATCCTTCTTCTTCACAAAGAAGAAATTCGAGGAGACCGGGGAAGTAGAGGACCGTATGTATCCCTGTGCCAAGGACTCGGCTATGTAAGTCTCCATAGCCGCTGTCTCCTCTTGAGACAGGGGATACACACGACTCCGTGGCAGAGCCGCTCCTGTTTGGAGATTTATCGCACAGTCCCCTTGTCTATGAGGAGGCAGCCGTGTTGCCCTCGATTTGCTAAACACAAGTGCTAAATCCTCATACTCAGGGGGAATGCGCAGTGCGGGCACTTGGTTCGGACTCTCTACCGAGGTCGCCCCTATGGAAACACCTAGACATCTCCCTACACACTGGGCAGACCACTCCATAAGAGCCCTCTGTTGCCACGCTATGGTAGGATCATGGGTGCTTAACCAGGGAAGTCCCAACACCACGGGGTACGCAGGGGAGTCAATCAGATAAAACTGAATGATCTCCTCATGACCCCCCTGCGTCGTCATCGTCAGTGGTGCTGTGACCTCCCTGATCAGGCCCGACCCCAACGGCCGGCTGTCTAATGCGTGGACAGGAAATGGAGCTTCTACCGGCCGAAGGGGAATCCCTAACCTACCACAAAATGCCCGATCAATAAAGTTCCCAGCTGCGCCTGAATCTACTAGCGCCTTATGCTGGGAATGAGGTGCCACCTGTGGAAATCTCACAGGAATACTCATGTGACCAACAGAAAGCTCTGGGTAAGTGGGGCGCCTACTCACCTGAAATGACTCCCCAGTGCGTGACCTGTTGTCACCCCTCCCAGGAGACCCTCCCCAGCACCTGGCCGCGGTGTGTCCTCCACGACCACAGGTGGTGCAGGGGATGGCCCCCCTCGGGTTCCCTCTCCTCCTCTCTCTAGCGCCAGCACCCCCGAGCTCCATAGGAATCGGCTCGGAGGTGCTGGAGGGTGGAATGGATGACCCCCACTCGGGACGTCCGCGGGTAGCCAGCAGGGTGTCTAGACGGATGGAAATGTCCACCAACTGGTCAAATGACAGGTTGGTGTCCCTGCAGGCCAGCTCACGACGAACGTCCTCTCGTAGGCTACACCGGTAGTGGTCGATGAGGGCCCTCTCATTCCACCCCGCATCCGCTGCTAGTGTCCGGAACTCCAGTGCGAACTCCTGGGCGCTCCTCTTCCCCTGTCGGAGGTGGAACAGACGCTCTCCCGCCGCTTTACCCTCAGGTGGATGATCGAAGACAGCCCTGAAGCGGCGGGAGAACTCCGCGTAGGTGATGGTTGCGGCGTCTATTCCCCTCCATTCGGCGTTGGCCCATTCCAACACCTTGCCGGATAGACAGGAGATGAGGGCGGAGACGCTCTCGTATCCCGAGGGCGCCGGGTGTATAGTGGCCAGGTAAAGTTCCACCTGCAGGAGAAATCCCTGACACCCGGCTGCAGAACCGTCATATGCCCTCGGGAGCGAGAGCCGAATGCCACTGGGTTCCGGTGCTGAGAGAGGAGGACTGGCCGTTGGTGATGGGATGGTGTGCGAAGGCGTGGGCACCTCCCCAGTCACCAACCGGCGCAGCGTGTTGGACACCTCGTTCATGGCGGCCCCAAGTTGCCGGATCATGGTGTCTTGGTCGCTGATCCGATCCTCCAGCGACTTGGGTGCCGCCACTGCTCCTGCTGACTCCATGGTGGTGTGTTGTTCTGTCAAGTGGTGAGGTGTATGTGGTGTGGAAGTCAGGCGCAGGACACCGAAGCTCAGTCCAACAGAGTTTACTAAATATCCAAAAAGCAACGATACAAATAAACGGCCTCAAAAGACAAACAGAGGCGAGCAATTACGCAACCATGCGTAAACAATAAAACAACTAACAGGGAACAAAACACACAGCACTACAGACAGGTGAACAACAACACACAATCTAACCAATACAAAACAGGGAACTTATAGGACACGTAATCAGCACACAAACAGACACAGGTGTACAAGACAGACCAAAGCAATCACACACGAAACATCCAACGGTGGCAGCTAGTACTCCGGGGACGGCGAACGCCTTTGCCTGCCCGAACCAGGAGGGGGAGCAGTCTCGGCCGAAACCGTGACAACAATACGTAATATGGTACACTTGCCATAATTAGGTTTTAGTCCAGAGAGGCTAGAAAAGTGATCTTCAATGAGACTGTGCAGGGATCCAGATTGCGCCCTTAAGAAAAAACTTGAGTCATCGGCATACATTGACACTTTTGTTATTTTCCCCTGGATTTCGAACCCCTTGATGTTCTTGTTGGATCTAATTTTAATAGCTAGCATTTCAATGGCCATAATAAATAGATATGGAGACAACGGACAGCCTTGTTTTACTCCTCTTAAAAGCTCAATACTTTCTGAGAAGTAACCATTATTTATTAATAATTGCTGTACATAACTTTAACCCATTGTATAAGAGATTCACTGAAATTAAAGTAATCCAGGCATTTATATATAAATTCTAGTTGTACTTTATCAAATGCCTTTTCAAAATCTGCTATGAAGGCCAGGGCTGGTATCTTTGATGTTTCATAATGTTCAATTGTTTCAAGTAATTGTTGTATATTATCTCCAATATATCATCCACATAAAACACCTGTCTGATCAGGATGAACAATATCTGGTAAAACCTTTTTTATTCTATGTGCTATGCATTTCACCAGGATTTTCGCATCACAACATTGAATTGTAAGAGGCCTCCAGTTTTTTAAACGGACTGGATCTTTATACTTACCACCTGGGTCCTGTTTTAGTAGTAATGAAATCAGACCTTCTTGTTGAGTACCTGAAAGTCTACCATTTTTATAGGAGTAATTAAAACATGCTAATAATCGATCTTTGAGTGCATCAGAAAAGGTCCGATATACCTCTACTCGACTGAAAATATTGAATTGCCTCAAAACGTTATTCTTCTGTAAGTTGGCCTTCACACAGGTCTTTCTGTAAATTAGTTAATTTTACATTATTATTATTAGGAAATAAATCCTTGCAGTTAACATCATTCAGTGGAAATGGAGAAGACTGAAAAGATAACATATGCTTAAAATATTTTACTTCCTCTTTCAAAATATCATTTGGTGAATCATGGATGACTTCATCATTTGTAACGAGTTTCTGTAAATTCTTTTTGGTTGCACTTCTATGTTGAAGATTTAGTTTTTTAAATGGTGCATTTTTCGCCATTTTCCATTAAATTCGCTTTATTTTTGTACTACATTACACTTGATCAATCTTGAATAAGTTCCTCCAATTTTTTTTTTCTCTAACCTATGTTGTGCCTCTATAGTACAGTTTCCATGACCATCTACCTGCACTGTTATTTCCTCTATTTCCTTTATTAGTCTAATCTCTTTTGACCTAAAATGCTTTTGTTTTAATGATGAGTATTGTATTGAATGAACCCTAAAAGTACATTTAAAAGTGTCCCATACAATAAGGGTATCTGCTGTACCTATGTTGTGCAGAAAAAAAGTAAATTATGAATTATTTTGTCTTAGTTAAGAACAAATTGTCATCCAATAGGCTTTGATTAAATTTCCAATATCTCCGTCCACGTGGAAATTCTGTAAGAGTTATATGGAGGCCAATTAGATGGTGGTCCGATCGCATTTGGTCTCCTATTAATACTTGTTTTACTTTTGATGCCAGCAAGAATGAGACCAGGAACTAATCAAGATGGCTAGCTTGATTAAGCCTCCTCCATGTATATCTCACTAGGTCAAGGTTTTTCAGCCTCCATACAGTGCCTTGCAAAAGTATTCAACCCCTTAGCGTTTTTCCTATTTTGTTGCATTACAACCTGTAATTTAAATGGATTTCATGTAATGGACATACACAAAATAGTACAGATTGGTGAAGTGAAATTAAAGAAATAACTTGTTTCAAAAACTTCTAAAAAATAAATAACCAAAAGTGGTGCGTGCATATGTATTCACCCCCTTTGCTATGAAGCCCCTAAATAAGATCTGGTGCAACCAATTACCTTCAGAAGTCACATAATTAGTTAAATAAAGTCCACCTGTGTGCAATCTAAGTGTCACATGATCTGTCACATGATCTCAGTATATACACACCTGTTCTGAAAGGCCCCATAGTCTGCAACACCACGCAGCAAACAGCACCATGAAGACCAAGGAGATCCCAAACAGGTCAGGGACAAAGTTGTGGAGAAGTACAGATCAGGGTTGGGTTATAAAAAAATATCAGAAACTTTGAACATCCCACGGAGCACCATTAAATCTATTATAAAAAAATTGAAAGAATATGGCACTACAACAAACCTGCCAAGAGAGGGCCGCCCACCAAAACTCACCGACCAGGCAAAGAGGGCATTAATCAGCGGAGATTGTAGTATCTGTCCACAGGACCACTTTAAGCTGTACACTCCACAGAGCTGGTCTTTACAGAAGAGTGGCCAGAAAAAAGCCATTGCTTAAAGAAAAAAATAAGCAAACACATTTGGTGTTCGGCAAAATACATGTGGGAGACTCCCCAAACATATGGAAGAAGGTACTCTGGTCAGATGAGACTAAAATTGAGCTTTTTGGCCATCAAGGAAAACGCTATGTCTGGCGCAAACCCAACACCTCTCATCACACCGAGAACACCATCCCCACAGTGAAGCATGGTGGTGGCAGCATCATGCTGTGGGTATGTTTTTCATCGGCAGGGACTGGGAAACTGGTCAGAATTGAAGGAATGATGGATGGCGCTAAATACAGGGAAATTCTTGAGGGAAACCTGTTTCAGTCTTCCAGAGATTTGAGACTGGGATATGGAAGTTCACCTTCCAGCAGGACAATGACCCTAAACATACTGCTAAAGCAACACCCGAGTGGTTTAAGGGGAAACATTTAAATGTCTTGGAATGGCCTAGTCAAAGCCCAGACCTCAATCCAAGAGAATCTGTGGTATGACTTAAAGATTGCTGTACACCAGCGGAACCCTTCCAACTTGAAGGAGCTGGAGCAGTTTTGCCTTGAAGAATGGGCAAAAATCCCAGTTGCTAGATGTGCCAAGCTTATAGAGACATACCCCAAGAGACTTGCTGCAAAAGGTGGCTCTACAAAGTATTGACTTGGGGGGGGGGGGGGGGGGGGGGGGTGAATAGTTATGCACACTAAAGTTTTCCACCCAAGTCATAGACTGTTCTCTATGACTACACGTACAAATTACTTCGACCAACCTGTACCCCCGCACATTTACTCGGTACCGGTACCCCCTGTATATAGCCTCGTTATTGTTATTTTATTGTGTTACTTTTTACTTTCTTTTTGACTAGTTTATTTTGTAAAGGTTTTCTTAACTCTATTTCTTGAACTGCATTGTTGGTTAAGGGCTTGTAAGTAAATATTTCACGGTAAGGTCTACACCTGTTTGACACCCTTTATTATTATTGATTTTTTTACTGACATTCTTGCAATAGCTCTATGCACACTCACTGGACTCTACCCACACACTCACACATACTACACTGACTCTCCAACACACACACACACACAAACACACACAAAAGAAGAGTAGCTGCTGCCTTGGCTAATGGGGATCCAGAATAAAATACAAAAATACAAATACGCTCACACACACAAAACAAAGCATATTGACACCACACACACACACTCACACATAGACACACTTTCACACTCTTCACATACGCTGCTGCTACTCTGTTTATTATCTATCCTGATTGTCTAGTCACTTTTACCCTACATGTACATATTACCTAATTTACATCAACTACCTCGTACACCTGCACATTGACTCGGTACCAGTACTATAGCCTCGTTATTGTTATTTTATTGTGTTAATGTTTCTGTATATATACATATATATATTTTTTTAAATTACTTTTTAATTCTGCATTGTTGGAAAGGGTTTGTAAGTAAGCATTTCATGGTAAAGTCTTCACCTGTTGTATTCGGTGCATGTGACAAATACAATTTGATTTGATTTGATCAAAGCTCTAATGAAATTCAAACATACAGTTTTTATATACTTTATAGTCAATGCTTTAGAATGACACTTCCGGTTTGCGGAGGAAATACTGGTTTACCTGGGAGAAAAGTTATTTATTCTCGGGGATGGCGCATCTGTAAAATACATGGAAAATATTAAACCCTAGTGTGGGTGTAACTGTAGCCGTGGGGCTGTAGCTCTCGGTCATTGGGCTGTAGCTTTCTAGCAGTGGGGCTGTAGCTTTCTGTCATCGGGCTGTATCTTTGTAGCAGTGGGGCTGTAGAGTTGTAGCAGTGGAGCTGTAGCTTTGTAGCAGTGGGGCTGTAGCTTTGTAGCGGCGGGACTGTAGTTTTGTAGCTGTGGGGCTGTAGCTTTCTAGTGGTGGGGCTGTAGCTTTATAGCAGTGGGGCTGTAGCTTTCTAGCAGTGTGGCTGTGACTGTAGCTGTGGGGCTATAGCTTTCTAGTGGTGGGGCTGTAGTTTTGTAGCAGTGGAGCTGTAGCTTTCTAGCAGTGTGGCTGTGACTGTAGCTGTGGGGCTATAGCTTTCTAGTGGTGGGGCTGTAGCTTTATAGCAGTGGGGCTGTAGCTTTCTAGCGGCGGGGCTGTAGATTTGTAGCAGTGGGGCTGTAGCTTTCTAGCAGTGTGGCTGTGACTGTAGCTGTGGGGCTGTAGCTTTCTAGCGGTGGAGCTGTAGCTTTCTAGCGGCAGGGCTGTAGACTTGTAGCAATGGGGCTGTAACTTTGTAGCAGTGGGGCTGTAGCTTTCTAGCAGTGTGGCTGTGACTGTAGCTGTGGGGCTGTAGCTTTCTAGCGGTGGAGCTGTAGCTTTCTAGCGGCAGGGCTGTAGACTTGTAGCAATGGGGCTGTAACTTTGTAGCAGTGGGGCTGTAGCTTTCTAGCAGTGTGGCTGTGACTGTAGCTGTGGGGCTGTAGCTTTCTAGCGGTGGAGCTGTAGCTTTCTAGCGGCAGGGCTGTAGACTTGTAGCAATGGGGCTGTAACTTTGTAGCAGTGGGGCTGTAGCTTTCTAGCAGTGTGGCTGTGACTGTAGCCGTGGGGCTGTAGCTTTCCATCATTGGGCTGTAGCGTTCTGTCATTGGGCTGTAGCTTTACGTCATTGGGCTGTAGCTTTCTAGAGGTGGGGCTGTAGCTTTCTAGCAGTGCAGTGTACTCCCTAGTTCTTTCTAGCAGTGCTACTGAAGCCTACTCCCCAGCCCAGCCCAGCCTGACTGAAGGACACAGCCATTAAACAAGCCATTACTCTTCGAATAGTTGTCGTTATAAAGGGGCAACGCAGCTTGTCAGGACAGTTCATAGCTGTATTAATTGTAACATTATTTGTATATTTTATTTGTTTAGCTCTAATGAAACTGGCAGTGTGAGAAGTTGTCCTATGATTCTCTCTCTCTCTCTCTCTCTCTCTCTCTCTGTCTCTCAATTTTTTCAATTCAATTTCAATTTAAGGGCTTTATTGGCATGGGAAACGTGTGTTAACATTGCCAAAGCAAGTGAAGTAGATAGTAAACAAAAGTGAAATAAACAATAAATATTAACAGTAAACATTACACTCAGAAGTTTCAAAAGAATAAAGACATTTCAAATGTCATATTATGTATATATACAGTGTTGTAACAATGTGCAAATAGTTAAAGTACAAATGGGAAAATAAATAAACATAAATATGGGTTGTATTTACAATGGTGTTTGTTCTTCACTGGTTGCCCTTTTCTTGTGGCAACAGGTCAAAAATCTTGCAGCTGTGATGGCACACTGTGGTTTTTCACCCAGTAGATAAGGGAGTTTATCAAAATTGGGTTTGTTTTCAAATTCTTTGTGGATCGCTGTAATCTGAGGGAAATATGTGTCTCTAATATGGTCATACATTTGGCAGGAGGTTAGGAAGTGCAGCTCAGTTTCCACCTCATTTTGTGGGCAGTGCGCACATAGCCTGTCTTCTCTTGAGAGCCAGGTCTGCCTACGGCGGCCTTTCTCAATAGCAAGGCTATGCTCACTGAGTCTGTACATAGTCAAAGCTTTCCTTAAGTTTGGGTCAGTCACAGTGGTCAGGTATTCTGCCACTGTGTACTCTCTGTTTAGGGCCAAATAGCATTCTAGTTTGCTCTGTTTTTTTTGTTTGTTCTTTCCAATGTGTCAAGTAATTCTCTTTTTGTTTTCTCATGATTTGGTTGGGTCTAGTTGTGTTGTTGTTGTTGTTGTCCTGGGGCTGTGTGGGGTCTGTTTGTGTTTGTGAACAGAGCCCCAGGACAAGCTTACTTAGGGAACTCTTCTCCAAGTTCATCTCTCTGTAGGTGATGGCTTTGTTATGGAAGGTTTGGGAATCGCTTCCTTTTAAGTGGTTATAGAATTTAACGGCTCTTTTCTGGATTTTGATAATTAGCGGGTATTGGCCTAATTCTGCTCTGCATGCATTATTTGGTGTTTTACGTTGTACACGGAGGATGTTTTTGCAGAATTCTGCATGCAGAGTCTCAATTTGGTGTTTGTCCCATTTTGTGAATTCTTGGTTGGTGAGCGGACCCCAGACCTCAGAACCATAAAGGGCAATGGGTTCTATAACTGATTCAAGTATTTTTAGCCAGATCCTAATTGGTATGTCAAATTTTATGTTCCTTTTGATGGCATAGAAGGCCCTTCTTGCCTTGTTTCTCAGATCGTTCACAGCTTTGTGGAAGTTACCTGTGGCGCTGATGTTTAGGCCGAGGTATGTATAGTTTTTTGTGTGCTCTAGGGCAACGGTGTCTAGATGGAATTTGTATTTGTGGTCCTGGCAACTGGACCTTTTTTGGAACACCATTATTTTTGTCTTACTGAGATTTACTGTCAGGGCCCAGGTCTGACAGAATCTGTGCAGAAGATCTAGGTGCTGCTGTAGGCCCTCCTTGGTTGGTGACAGAAGCACCAGATCATCAGCAAACAGAAGACATTTGACTTCAGATTCTAGTAGGGTGAGGCCGGGTGCTGCAGACTGTTCTAGTGCCCTCGCCAATTCGTTGATATATATGTTGAAGAGGGTGGGGCTTAAACTGCATCCCTGTCTCACCCCACGACCCTGTGGAAAGAAATGTGTGTGTTTTTTGCCAATTTTAACCGCACACTTGTTGTTTGTGTACATGGATTTTATAATGTCGTATTTTTTTTCCCCCAACCCCACTTTCCATCAATTTGTATAGCAGATGCTCATGCCAAATTGAGTCAAAAGCTTTTTTGAAATCAACAAAGCATGAGAAGACTTTGCCTTTGTTTTGGTTTGTTTGTTTGTCAATTAGGGTGTGCAGGGTGAATATGTGGTCTGTCGTACGGTAATTTGGTAAAAAGCCAATTTGACATTTGCTCAGTACATTGTTTTCACTGAGGAAATGAACTAGTCTGCTGTTAATGATAATTCAGAGGATTTTCCCAAGGTTGCTGTTGACGCATATCCCACGGTAGTTATTGGGGTCAAATTTGTCTCCACTTTTGTGGATTGGGGTGATCAGTCCTTGGTTCCAAATATTGGGGAAGATGCCAGAGCTAAGGATTATGTTAAAGAGTTTAAGTATAGCTAATTGAAATTTGTGGTCTGTATATCTTATCATTTCATTGAGGATACCATCAACTCTCTCTCTCTCTCTCTCTGTCTCTCTCTCTCTCTCTCTCTGTGTTTCTTTTAGACGTGGAGTGGTCTTGGGCGTTGTTCCGTCAGCGTCCACTTATCATCTTTCCTGTTTCATGGTCTTGTTGAAAACCTCTGAAATGATTCGACCAGGGAATTACATAATGATTTGCTCCTTAGAGGCCTGCAGCAGAGAGGGCCTGTAGTAAAGAGTTGGTAGAAAGGGCCTGTAGTTGTATTTTTTTCAGGACTAGGCTTATCTATTTGTTTAAATTTTTTCTGAATTGCTAAAACACTAAACCCCATTCTCTGAACCAATTTGTGAAATCATTCACTCTTTTTGCAAAACTCTAAACACATTCTCACTCACTAAAACACATTTCGCACTGTGATGCACTTGTGTTACAAAATGGTAAACACAGGTGGCAAAAGTTAAACACAACTACAACACAGTTGTCATCGTTTACACAAAACCACTCCAAATTGTTCACACTTGTTTCTAATGATGTGATCAGACCAATTGTACAGAATATAAGCCAGTTCAGAGTGCACAGGTGGCACAGGTGCGTTGAATGTTGATACCAACAATGGATGGAAACAATCTGAGAGGCAGAGGAGGAAGAGTACGTGTAAGAGGTGGTGGACGAGGAGGAAGAGTACGAGGACGAGGAAGAGCAAGACCAAGAACAGTAATATCAGAAGAAATTCGAGCAACTGTGATAGACCATGTTGTTGTTCATGGAATGACAATGAGGGAAGCAGGACAAAGAGTACAACCTAATTTGAGCAGATTCTCTGTGGCCACCATAATCAGGACATTCAGAGAGGAGAACAGGTAATTGTTTCTTTTTATTTTGTTCATTGAAAGTTTACTGTATACATTTGATTCAGTGCATCACTTTGTCAATAGAAAGGGGACTGGGGAAAAAAAAAAAAAAAAAAAATTCTTACCATGCAATATTTTACGTATAGAAGTAATGTCCATTACTGAATGTATACGTTTGTAAGTGCACATGAGGGTGGAAGGCCTGCTATGTTCTCCCAACAGTAAGAGGCTCTCATTGTTGATATGGTCCTTCAAAACAATGCCATCCGACTGCGTGAAATACAGCAAAGAGTTGTTGAACACAATGTAAACTTTGAAGGAATCAACAGTGTCAGCCTTTCTACCATTGACCGTGTCCTCCAGCGCAACAGGGTACGCATGAAGCAAGTGTACAGAGTACCCTTTGAGCGCAACTCAGAAAGGGTCAAAGATCTACGATTTCAGTATGTGCAAGTAAGTGTACACTCAGACACTTTCAGCGCTGATGCTTACAGTACAATGCTATGCTACTAGCCTACTGTTACTGTAAACTGCACTATATTGTAGTGTATGTAAATCAGGAGTGCATATAAATGCACTATTGCAGAAGTCTGTCTTTCTGTATCACTTACTAAACTACTTATTTATCTATTTTTATATAGAGAGAGTGTTTGAATTGCATTCCATGGAAAGGCCCCATGAATACATTTTTGTAGATGAAGCAGGGTTCAATCTGGCGAAGAGGAGAAGGAGAGGCAGGAACATAATTGGCCAACGTGCCATTGTGGAAGTCCTTGGCCAGCGTGGTGGCAATGTCACCCTTTGTGCAGCCATAAGTAATCGTGGGGTTGTCCACCGTCATGCAACCCTGGGGCCATATAACACTGAACATTTCTTACATTTCTGGGTGGTCTTCGGGATGTTTTGTTTGAGCGTGAGCAGCAGGATCATCAGCAGGCAGTGCAACCTGTCTATATCATGGTTTGGGACAATGTTAGCTTTTACCGTGGTGTCCGGATATGCGAGTGGTTCAACATCAACAAGCGATTCATAAATGTTTGCCTTCCACCATACAGCCCTTTCCTCAACCCAATAGAATAGTTTTTCTCTGCGTGGCGGTGGAAGGTCTATGACCGAAACCCATATACCAGGGAAAATCTCTTACAGGCAATGGAATTGGCCTGTGGTGACATCAAATCAAATCTAATTTTATTTGCCACATGCGCCGAATACAACAGGTGTGGACATTACAGTGAAATGCTTACTTACAAGCCCTTAACCAACAATGCAAAGTAAAACAAACAAAAAAATAGTGTTAAGCAAAAAAAAAAAATAACTAAAGAGCAGCAGTAAAATAAAATAACAGTAGGGAGGCTATATACAGAGGGGTAGCCATGATTAGCTGTTCAGGAGTCTTATGGCTTGGGGGTAGAAACTGTTGAGAAGCCTCTTGGACCTAGACTTGGCGCTAGGTCTATGAATATGCTTTGTCGTGCCCTCTTCACAACTATCTTGGTGTGTTTGGACCATGATAGTTTGTTGGTGATGTGGACACCAAGGAACTTGAAGCACTCAACCTGTTCCACTACAGCCCCGTCGATGAGAATAGGGGCATGCTCAGTCCTCTTTTTTTCCCTGTAGTCCACAATCATCTCCTTTGTCTTGATCACATTGAGGGAGAGGTTGCTATCCTGGCACCACACGGCCAGGTCTCTGACCTCCTCCCTATAGGCCTACCACTGTTGTGTCGTCGGCAAACTTAATGGAGGTGTTGGAGTGGTGCCTGGCCATGCAGTCATGGGTGAACAGGGAGTACAGAAGGGGACTGAGCACGCACCCCTTAGGGGCCCCCGTGTTGAGGATCAGCGTGGAAGATGTGTTGTTACCTACCCTTACCACCTGGGGGTGGCCCGTCAGGAAGTCCAGGATCCAGTTGCAGAGGGAGGTGTTTAGTCCCAGGATCCTTAGCTTAGTGATGAGCTTTGAGGGCACTATGGTGTTGAACGCTGAGCTGTAGTCAAAGAATAGCATTCTCACGTAAGTGTTCCTCGTCCAGGTGGGAAAGGGCAGTGTGGAGTGCAATAGAGATTGCAACATCTGTGGATATGTTGGGGCGGTATGCAAATTGACGTGAGTGCTACTGGTCGGTAGTCATTTAGGCAGGTTATCTTAGTGTCCTTGGGCACAGGGACTATGGTGGTCTGCTTGAAACATGTTGGTATTACAGACTCAGTCAGGGACATGTTGAAAATGTCAGTGAAGACACTTGCCAGTTGGTCAGCACATGCTCGGCGTACACGTCCTGGTAATCCGTCCGGCCCTGCGGCCTTGTGAATGTTGACCTGCTTAAAAGTCTTACTCACATTGGCTACGGAGAGCGTGATCACATAGTCATCCAGAACAGCTGGTACTCTCATGCATGCTTCAGTGTTGCTTACCTCGACGCGAGCAAAGAAGTGATTTAGCTCGTCTGGTAGGCTTGTGTCACTGGGCAGCTCTTGGCTGTGCTTCCTTTTGTAGTCTGTAATAGTTTTCAAGCCCTGACACATCCGACGAGCGTCAGAGTCGGTGTAGTACGATTCAATCTTAGTCCTGTATTGACCCTTTGCCTGTTTGATGGTTCATTGGAGGGCATAGCGGGATTTCTTATATGCGTCCGGGTTGGAGTCCCGCTCCTTGAAAGCGGCAGCTCTAGCCTTTCGATCAGTGCGGATGTTGCCTGTAATCCATGGCTTCTGGTTGGGGTATGTACGTACGGTCACTGTGGGGACGACGTCATCGATGCAAATATTGATGAAGCCAGTGACTGATGTGGCATAATCCTCAATGCTATCTGAAGAATCCCGGAACATATTCCAGTCTGTGCTAGCAAAACAGTCCTGTAGCTTAGCATCTGCATCATCTGACCACTTTTTTATTAACCGAGTCACTGGTGCTTCCTGCTTTAGTTTTTGCTTATAAGCAGGAATCAGGAGGATAGAATTATGGTCAGATTTGCCAAATGGAGGGCGAGGGAGAGCTTTGTATGCGTCTCTGTGTGTGGAGTAAAGGTGGTCTATAGTTTTTTTTCCTCTGGTTGCACATTTAACATGCTGGTAGAAATTAGGTAGAACAGATTTAAGTTTCCCTGCATTAATGTCCCCGGCCACTAGGAGCGCTGCCTCTGGATGAGCGTTTTCCTGTTTACTTATGGCCTTATACAGCTCATTGAGTGCAGTCTTAGTGCCGGCATTGGTTTGTGGTGGTATATAGACAGCTACGAAAAATATAAATAGTGTGGTCTACAGCTTATCATGAGATACTCTACCTCAGGCGAGCAAAACCTTGAGACTTCCTTAGTATTAGATTTTTTGCACCAGCTGTTGTTTACAAATATACACAGACCGCCACCCCTTGTCTTACCGGAGTCAGCCGTTCTATCCTGACGATGTAGCGTATATCCCGCCAGCTGAATGTTATCAATGTCGTCGTTCAGCCACGACTCGGTGAAACATAAGATATTACAGTTTTTAATGTCCCGTTCGTAGGATAACCGTAATGTTAGGTCGTCTACCTTATTTTAAAATGATTGAACATTGGCTAATAGGATTGATGGAAGAGGCAGTTTACTCGCTCGCCGTTGGATCCTTACAAGGCACCCCGACCTAAGTCCACGATATCTCTGTCTCTTTCTCATGCGAATGACGGGGATTTGGGCAATGTCGGGGGTCTGTAGGATATCCTTTGCGTCCGACTCATTGAAGAAAAAATCTTTGTCCAATACGAGGTGAGTAATCGCTGTCCTGATATCCAGAAGCTCTTTTTGGTCATAACAGAGGGTAGTAGAAACATTATGTACAGAATAAATTACAAATAACACCAACAAACACACATAATAGTAGAATTGGTTAGAGGGCTGTAAAACGGCAGCCATCTTCTCCGGCGCCATTATGTTGTTCCACATAGGTGTGGAGTGTTGTCAAGACTGGATCCGGCACACCAGAGGGTTTTTCCCCTGTTGCCTGGCAAGAGACAACGTTGCCTGTGATGTGGATGAAGTCCTCTGGCCGGAACCAGCACAAAGACGTGATGCTGAGGCAGAATGAATCTCTCTTTGACTTTGATTTCACAGTTGCACAACATTTTTGAGTGTACTGTAATGTGCTTTTCATTTAGAGTTTTCTTTGTTATTTGGGCTTTTGCTGTTGGACTACTGTATTTTTATGCAAGTGCTGAATATACAGACATTCAATACTGTATTACTTGCAGTACTTACAGTATACAATATATTCACTGTACTAAGTTGTGATTACTATACTTTTTGTTTTAATTGCAAAATGCGTTTACTATATACAATTTTTAAAAAAATCTAACTACATGCCCTGGACGCTGTGTTCTCCATTTTTTGATGTAGTGTCTAATGAACACTATAGTGTTTATATATTGACTGGCTGTGTGTATGATCTGAAAGCATTGTTTGATTTTGAGCACAGATTAAATGGTTTTGAGGCGATTGTTTGATTTTGCCAGAAGAGTCAGGGGTTTTGTGAATGTAGTTTGAAGATTTGGTTTTGTGTTTAAAGTTTTGAGAAAATGGGTGAAGGTTTCAAGAAATGTGTCTTAGCAATCGAGAAACTGTAATAGCATGTATTTTTTATTAATATGTGATGTTATACCTCATGTCATGAGAGTGGCAGGGAATTGAGCTGGCAAACGGAGGGTTGCTGGTATCAAGTCCTAGATACCATTGACTGCCGTTGTGCCTTTGAGCAAGGCACTTAACCAGTTGACTGATAGGGCAACATTTTGATTTCAGCCTAAATAGACATACCAAAACGTAATTATTTTTCATGAGATGGCCATAATCAATAACTGGTGATGTCACATAGTTTTAGAAATGTCTGGAGCAAAATATAGCTATAAATTGCTGAGGGGTACTCACTTTTGAGGACACAAGCTCAAATACATAGCTGGGCTCACTTGCTCAAAGGACGAGATAATCTATTCTTTGTCTGGATAAGCTCCGCTTAGAGAGTGGAAACGGAGAGCAAACAGATGGGTATTTTTTGCATTATAAGGCACGGGACCCTACGGCGTTCACAGAGCGCTTTGTACACAAATGTCAGTCGGAACCGGTCCAGAACCCCTCAATGGGGGATTTAACATCTAAGATGAACCCCCCCACAACAACAGCTCCCTGGGCGCCCAGTACGGCAGCCCCCCACTCCAAAACCTGTATATATACACTACATTTGTACTTTCACATTTGAATGTGAAATGAAAATAAAAAATATTTTTCGAAAAATAAAAAATAAAAAATATATGTACACTGCCGGTCAAAAGTTTTAGAACACCTACTCATTCAAGGGTTTTTCTTTATTTTTACTATTTTCTACATTGTATAATAATAGTGAAGACATCAAAACTATGAAATGGCACACATGGAATCATGTAGTAACCAAATAAGTGTTAAACAAATCAAAATATATTTTATATTTGAGATTCTTCAAATAGCCACCCTTTGCCTTGATGACAGCTTTGCACACTCTTGGTATTCTCTCAACCAGCTTCATAAGGTAGTCACCTGGAGTGCATTTCAATTAACACGTGTGCATTCCTAAAAGTTAATTTGTGGAATTTCTTTCCTTCTTAATGTGTTTGAGCAAATCAGTTGTGTTGTGACAAGGTGGGGGTGGTATACAGAAGATAGCCCTATTTGGTAAAAGACCAAGTCCATATTATGGCAAGAACAGCTCAAATAAGCAAAGAGAAACGACAGTCCATCATTACTTTAAGACATGAAGGAGAAGAGTCCTGCTTGGGCCAAGAAACACGAGCAATGGACATTAGACCGGTGGAAATTTGTCCTTTGGTTTGGAGTCTAAATTGGAGATTTTTGGTTCCAACCGCTGTCTTTGTGAGATGCAGTGTGGGTGAACAGATGATCTCCGCATGTGTTTTTCCTACTGTAAAGCATGGAGGTGTTATGGTGTGGGGGTGCTTTGCTGGTGACATTGTCTGTGATTTATTTAGAATTCAAGGCACACTTAACCAGCATGGCTACCACAGCCTTCTGCAGCGATACATCATCCCATCTGGTTTGGGCTTAGGGCTCTCATTTGTTTTTCAACAGGATAATGACCCAACACACCTCCAGGCTGTGTAAGGGCTATTTTACCAAGAAGGAGAGTGATGCAGTGCTGCATCAGATGACCTGGCCTCCACAATCCCCGACCTCAACCAAATTGATATGTTTTGGGATGAGTCGGACTGCAGAGTGAAGGAAAAGCAGCCAACAAGTGCTCAGCATATGTGGGAACTCCTTCAAGACTGTTGGAAAAGCATTCCAGGTGAAGCTGGTTGAGAGAATGCCAAGAGTGTGCAAAACTGTCATCAAGGCAATCGGTGGCTATTTGAAGAAAGTGTTTAACACTTTTTTGGTTACTACATGATTCCATATATGTTATTTCATAGTTTTGATGTCTTCACTATTATTCTACAATGTAGAAAATAGTAAAAATCAAGAAAAATCCTTGAATGAGTAAGTGTTCTTGTCACGACTTCCGCTGAGGCTGCCTCCCCTCCTTGTTCGGAGTCACCGGCTTACTAGCTGCTGCCGATCCATTTATCATCACTCCACTTGTCTTGTCTAGTTAATCACACACACCTGGTCCTTATCCCCAATTAGTCATTGTATAAGTGTTCCCTCTGCTTAATTGTCTGTGTGGGTGATTGTTTGTAGCGAGCTGTGTGTAGCGCAGTTGAGCTACCCTTACCTTGTTGTTGCCAGGGTAGATATTTCCCCTGTGCCTGAGTTTTGTTGTCGCATGCTTGCGCAACTGTTTATCGACGGAATACACTCTTTGGATGCGTATTACTCTCCTGCGCCTGACTCCTTCTATCACACACATCACAGTTCTAAAGCTTTTGACTGGTAGTGTATGTTGGGTTAAAAGCAGAAGTCAAATTTTGGTTGGACCTTGAGTGCAATTGACCAATAAAGTGAACTCTCTCACTTATGAAGCTTGCAGTATTCCAATATTATGAGATATAGCTTTGAACCTATTTGTTGTTGTAGTCCAACTTCCAAAATTGTTGTTGAAATGTCTTGTTATTTTTTATAACAGGATGTGTTGACTGAAAAATATGTGGTGAGCCAAATTCCCAGTGGGCAAAACTAAATAATTTCTACTTTGTTTTGCCCTCTGCGTTACTGATGTTGGTAAATGCACTACTGTGGTAAAAAATATAAATAGTCTGTCCCGAGTCGATGTGCAGGGGTACGAGGTAATTGAGGTAGCTATGCACATATAGGTAGGGTTAAAATGGCTAGGCAACATGATAGATAATAGACAGTAGCAGCAGCGTTTGTGTGTGTGTGTGTGTGTGTGTGAGTGAGTGTGAGAATGTGTGTGTGTGGCGTCAGTATGCATGTTGTGTGTGTGTGTGTGTGTGTGGGTGTATGTAGTATGTGTGTTGGGTTGTCAGTGTACTGTAACCTCCTGTGTTGTAGCTCCCATTCTCTCCCAGTCTGAGAGTCTCACTGCTCAGTGACAGGGCTCAGCAGCTTTATGAGGGACGAGCCCCTCATCGCTATCATCATTATCAGGCCGCCGCACAGACAAACATTGGTTATCGTTAACTGCGCTCCGCTAAGAGGATTGCCTCCTGCACTTCCAGGCTCCACACAGTTATTTAAAGGGAGCTTGCACATTGCCACCCTGCCTGCCTGACGCGCGGCTTTAGAGATACACAGAGAGAGAGAGAGCGAGAGAGAGAGAGATAAAGGAGGGAGGGAGGGAGGGAGGGACATAAGGAAGGAGGGAGGGAGAGAGAAAGAGAGAGGGAGGGGGAGAGAGAGAGAAAGAGAGAGGGGAAGAGAGAGGGGAAGAGAGAGGGATTGAGAGAGAGGAAGAGCGAGGGAGGGAGCAGGAGACAGAAGAAGAGTGAGGACAGGGAGGGAGAGGTAGTGGGAGATTGAGCAAGGACAGGGAGAGAACATGATAGAGAGAAAGAGCAGAGAGAGAGCGGATAAGTGAGTGAGCGAGGAGAGAGAGATAGAGGGCTGAGCGCCAGGAACAGGAGGAGGAGGAGTTGAAGGTGGGGCAGCGCAGTGTCAGTTTGTTCTGGTCCTCGCCAGCGCAGTAGAAGTGTTGTGCATCACAGTGAGGTGACAGTGACAGCGACGGCAGCTCAAACTGCTGCTCCAGAGCTTCAGGAGTAAACAACAACAACAACAGTAGCAACAACAGGGAGACTTCCTGTATAGGCATGGCCAGCCAACAGGACTCAGGCTTCTTTGAGATCAGCATCAAGTCTCTGCTCAAGTCCTGGAGTGGCTGTGAGTACACTCTAGCTTGCCAGCCTGCCTGCCTGGCTTCCAGCGCAGCATGCTTGTTTAGTGCTGTTAGCGTTAGCTACCACGCTAGACTAAACTTAGCTACAGTCATTCAGAATGACAGACAGAGTAGAGATGATAGCGTAGCTTAGTGTGGCGCACATATTGGCTGAACTACTTAGTGGTGCTGATTCACTATGTGTTTTACCCCATGTTTTTTTGTTTTGGCTCCTTTTCCTGTTTGTGGGTTAGGGTCAGGGTAAGGCTTCTTTCTACGTGGGCTGCCTGCCGTGAAGTTTAAATAGCTGCTGTTCAGTGCTGGGCTGCCCTAATAGGATTAGGAAGGTTCAGCTCCTGAGTGCAGCTTCACCACCCTGCCTTCCCATAGAGAGGCAGGATGAATAGGATGCTATTTGATTTGATTTGATTTATTAGGATCCCCATTAGCCGACACCAATGGTGACAGCTAATCTTACTGGGGTTCGACACAACGAAAAATACGTTACATACACAAGACTTCACAGTTTACATATATTTAAAAACATCAACATGTAGTGTGTGTGTGTGTGTGTGTGTGTGTGTGTGTGCATACATCTATCAGTTACACATGCATTTCAGTACATACACACAACAAGTAGGTCACATGTGGGAGAGGCATTGGGCCATGTGGTGTTGCTTTATTAGTTTTTTGAAACCGGGTTTGCTGTTCACTTGCACCATATAAGAAGGAAGGGAGATCCATGCACTCATGGCTCTGTATAATACTATGAGTTTCCTTGAATTTGTTCTGGACCTGGGGACTATGAAAAGACCCCTGGTGGCATGTCTGTGTGTGTGTCAGTGCTGTGTGTAATTTGGCTATGCAAACCATTTGGAATTTCCAACACAAGAAGTGACACAATCAGTCTTTCCTCAACTCTTAGCCAAGTGAGACTGGTATGCATAGTATCAACATTAGCCCCATGTAGCTCAGTTGGTAGAGCATGGTGCTTGCAACGCCAGGGTTGTGGGTTCGATTCCCACAGGGGGCCAGTATGAAAAATGTATGCACTCACTAACTGTAAGTCGCTCTGGATAAGAGTGTCTGCTAAATGACTTAAATGTAAAATTACAACGAAGAGTAAGACGTGCCTCTCTGTTCTGGACCAGCTGCAGCTTAACTAGGTCTTTCTTTGCAGCACCATATGACTGGATAATAATCAAGATAAGATAAAACTAGAGCCTGCAGGACTTGCTTTGTGGAGTGTGGTGTCAAAAAAGAAGAGCATCTCTTTATTAGGTACAGACTTCTCCCCATCTTTACAACCATTGAATCTATATGTTTTGACCATGACAGTTTATAATCTAAGGTAACACCAAGTAATTTAGTCTCCTCAACTTTTCAACAGCCACACCATTACTTACCAGATTCAGATGAGTTCTAGAACTTAAGGAATGATTTGTACCAAATACAATGCTCTTAGTTTTAGAGATCTTCAGGACCAGTTTATTACTGGCATACCCATTCCAAAACTGACTGCAACTCTTTGTTAAGGGTTTCAGTGACTTCATTAGCTGTGGTTGCTGATGCATATATGGTTGAATCATCAGCATACACACATGCTTTGTTTAATGCCAGTGGCAGGTCATTGGTAAAAAATTGAAAAGAGTAGAGGGCCTAGAGAGCTTCCCTGCGTTACACCGCACTTTACATGTTAAACATTAGAGAAGCTTCCATTAAAGAAAACCATCTAAGTTCTATTAGATAGATAGCTCTAAATCCACGAAATGGCAGAGGTTGAAAAGCCATAACACATACGTTTTCTCAACAACAGGTTATGGTCAATAATATCAAAGGCTGCACTGAAATCTAACAGTACAGCTCCCACAATCTTCTTATTATCAACTTATTCTAACCAATCATCAGTAATTTGTGTCAGTGCAGTACAGAGGGCCCTTCTCTGTAAGCATGCTGAAAGTCTGCTGTTAATTTGTTTACAGATACATTTGTTTACAACAGTTTGCGAAGATCTGGAAGCAAGCTGCTAGGTCTGCTGTTAGAGCCAGTAAAGGCTACTTTATCACTCTTGGGTAGTGGAATGACTTTGACTTACCTCCAGGCCTGAGGATAAAGACTTTCCTCTAGGCTTAGCTATGATATGACAGATAGGAGTGGCTATAGAGTCAGCTACCATTCTCAGTAGCTTTCCATCTAAGTTGTCAATGCCAGTAGTAGATCAGCTTTAATATTGCAGATAGATTGTGGCTTCCATCAATGTAATTGTCTGCATCATTTACAATCCCCCATATATATTTTTTGTAAATATAAATATATACAGTACCAGTCAAAAGTTTGGACACACCTACTCATTCAAGGGTTTATCTTTATTTTTTACTATTTTCTACATTGTAGAATAATATTGAAGGCATCAAAACTATGAAATGACTCATATGGAATCATGTAGTAACCAAAAAAGTGTTAAATAAATCAAAATATATTTTATATTTGAGATTCTTCAAAGTAGCCACCCTTTGCCTTAATGACAGCGTTGCACACTCTTGGCATTCTCTCAACCAGCTTCATGAGGAATGCTTTTCCAACTGTCTTGAAGGAGTTCCCACATATGCTGAGCACTTGTTGGCTGCTTTTCCTTCACACTGCGGTCCAACTCATCCCAAACCATCTCAATTTGGTTGAGGTCAGGTGATTGTGGAGGCCAGGTCATCTGATGCAGCACTCCATCACTCTCCTTCTTGGTCAAATAGCCCTTACACAGCCTGGAGGTGTGTTTTGGGTCATTGTCCTGTTGAAAAACAAATGATAGTCTCACTAAGTGCAAACCAGATGGGATGGCGTATCACTGCAGAAGGCTGTGGTAGCCATGCTGGTTAAGTCTGCCATGAATTCTAAATAAATCACTGACAGTGTCACCAGCAAAGCACCCCCACACCATCACCCCTCCTCCTCCATGTTTCACAGTGGGAACCACACATGCAGAGATCATCCGTTCACCTACTCTGCGTCTCACAAAGACAAGGCGGTTGGAACTAAAAATCTCACATTTGGACTCATCAGACCCAAGGACAGATTTACACCAGTCTAATGTCCATTGCTCGTGTTTCTTGGCCCAAGCAAGTCTCTTCTTATTATTGGTGTCCTTTAGTAGTGGTTTCTTTGCAGCAATTCGTTCATGACAGCCTGACTCACGCAGTCTCCTCTGAACAGTTGATGTTGAGATGTGTCTGTTACTTGAACTCTGTGAAGCATTTATTTGGGCTGCAATCTGAGGTGCTGTTAACGCTAATGAACGTATCCTCTGCAGCACAGGTAACTCTGGGTCTTCCTTTCCTGTGGCGGTCCTCATGAGAGAAAGTTTCATCATAGCGCTTGATGGTTTTTGCGACTGTACTTGAAGAAACATTCAAAGTTCTTGAAATGTTCAGTATTGTCTTAAAGTAATGATGGACTGTCATCTCTCTTTGCTTATTTCAGCTGTTCTTGCCATAATATGGACTTGGTATTTTACCAAATAGGGCTATCGTCTGTATACCACCCCTACCTTGTCACAACACAACGGATTGGCTCAAACGCATTAAGAAGGAAAGGAATTCCACAAATAAACTTTTAACAAGGGACACCTGTTAATCCCCTAACCCCACCATCCCTCCCCTAATTGGAGTAAAGTAATGGACAACAACTCCTAGGCTTCTACTTCCAGCTTATACATACTATATACATTTGACGGACACGGTGTATTTTACAAAAGTTATATTTTATTTGTTTTTAGTCCCATCCTTCAGTTCCACTCATCCATCTATCTCTGAACACCATCCAGTTTTTAATTTATATTTGCCACATACAGTGCATTCGGAAAGTATTCAGACTCCTTGACCTTTTCCACATTTTGTTACGACACAGCCTTATTCTAAAATTGATTAAATAGTTTTTTTCCCCTCATCCATCTACACACAATATCCCATAATGACAAAGCAAATACAGTTTTTAGAAATGTTTGCACATTTGTAAAAAACAACAACTGAAAAATCCCATTTACATAAGTATTCAGACCCTTTACTCAGTACATTCTTGAAGCACCTTTGGCAGCGATTACAGCCTCGAGTCTTCTTTGGTATGACGCTACAAGCTTGGCACACCTGTATTTGGGGAGTTTCTCCCATTCTTCTCTGCAGATCCTCTCAAGCTCTGTCAGGTTGGATGGGGAGCGTTGCTGCACAGCTACTTTCAGGTCTCTCCAGAGATGTTCGATCGGGATCAAGTCCGGGCTCTGGCTGGGCCACTCAAGGACATTCAGAGACTTGTCCCGACGCCACTCCTGTGTTGTCTTGGCTGTGTGCTTAGGGTCATTGTCCTGTTGGAAGGTGAACCTTCGCCCCAGTCTGGGGTCCTGAGCGCTCTGGAGTAGGTTTTCATCAAGGATCTCTCTGTACTTTGCTCTGTTCATCTTTCCCTCGATCCTGACTAGTTTCCCAGTCCCTGCTGCTGAAAACATCCCCCAAGCATTATGCTGCCACCACCATGCTTCACCGTAGGGATGGTGCCAGGTTTCCTCCAGACGTGACACTTGGCGTTCAGGCCAAAGAGTTCAATCTTGGTTTCATCAGACCAGAGAATCTTGTTTCTCATGGTCTAAGAGTCCTTTAGGTGCCTTTTGTCAAACTCCAAGTGGGCTGTCATGTGCCTTTTACTTAGGAGTGGCTTCCGTGTGACCCACTCTACCATAAAGGCCTGATTGGTGGAGTGCTGCAGAGATGGATGTCCTTCTGGAATGTTCTCCCATCTCCACAGAGGAACTCTGGAGCTCTGTCAGAGTGACCATCAGGTTCTTGGTCACCTCCCTACACCAAGGCCCTTCTACTCCGATCACTCAGTTTGGCCGGGCAGCCGGCTCTAGGAAGAGTCTTGGTGGTTCCAAACTTCTTCCATTTAAGAATGATGGAGGCCACTCTGTTCTCGGGGACCTTCAATGCTGCAGACATTTTTTGGTACCCTTCCCCAGATCTGATCCTCGACACAATCCTGTCTCTGAGCTCTATGGACAATTCCTTCGACCTCATGGCTTGGTTTTGGCTCTGACATGCACTGTCAACTGTGGGACCTTATATAGACAGGTGTGTGTGCCTTTCCAAATCATGTCCAATCAATTGAATTTACCACAGGTGGACTCCAATCAAGTTGTAGAAACATCTCAAGGACGATCAATGGAAACAGGATGCACCTGAGCTCAATTTTGAATCTCATAGCAAAGGGTCTGAATACTTTTGTAAATAAGGTATTTCTGTTTTGTTTTTTTATACATTTCTAAAAATCTGTTTTCGATTTGTCATTATGGAGTATTGATGAGGATTTTTTATTTTTTATTAATCAATTTTATAAGAATAAGGCTGTAAAGTAACAAAATGTGGAAAAAGGGAAGGGGTCTGAATACTTTCTGAATGCACTGTATTGTTCAACTGTGCTGTGATGTTTCACAAAAGCTCTGAACCTTTCTATTCTCATAGATTCTACATATTGTAAATTAAAGATACACTTTCTTATTGTAATGACCTGTCTAGATCATAAATGAACAATTGTCCAGATAGAAGTTTGAGTTTAGGAATTCCAGGTTTATTAACCAAACTCAACACAGGCTACTGTTTGGCCGTATCCCACGCCAAATAAATCAAGAATACCCGTATAAAACAACGGTGACCACCTCTTGTTAAGACCAGACGTAAGAGAGAGAACAATGGCTAAGCATGGTCTTAAACTTGCGATGCTCCACCCCACTGCCAAACTCCCCCTCCCCCCAGCCGCTCCACCAACCACCATGATGCCCGGCACCAGAACATTCCAGGCATTCCCGTGGTTGGCAGATAGCAGGTTGACTGGCATGTCGGACCCCGCGAACACTGGGTACTGGAAAGTACAAAATTTAAACTTATAATGCTTTTCCTTCGTTATTTGTTTTTTATGCATGAGTACAATGGCTCACTGTTCGTTGTTGGCATTTCCTGCCTAAGTTTGCCCACTTTGACAATGAAGTAATCATTAAAATAATGGGCAACATCAAATGGTTTTGTGATGAATAAGCCAACTGAATCGATGAAAGATGGAATTGAATTTGTCTTCTGCCCATAATTTCATTTAAAGTACTCCAAAGTTTGTTTCCATCATTCTTTATATCATTGATCCTGGCTTCATAATACAGTTTCTTCTTCTTTTTGTAGAGTTCAGTCACTTAATTTCTCAATTTGCAGTAAGTCACCCAGTCAGATGTGCAGCCAGACTTATTAGCCACTCCTTTTGCCCCATCTCTTTCAACCATACAGTTTTTCAATTCCTCATCAATCCATGGAGACTTAACAGTTCGAACAGTCAGTTTCTTAACAGGTGCATGTTTATCAATAATTGGAAGAAGCAATTTCAGTGCAGTGTCTGGATGCTCCTTCTTAATCACATCAGACTAATAAATATTTTTAACATCATCCACATAAGAGTCACAGCAAAATATTTTGTATTTTAGGCCCAGCTTTTGGAACGTCTGCTTTCCTGGATATAGCCACTATATGGTGATCACTGCATCCAATGGGTGCGAATACAGCTTTAGAACAAAGTTCTACAGTATTAGGAAAAATGTGATCAATACATGTGGATGATCTTGTTCCTGTAGTGTTTGTAAACACCCTGGTAGGTTGATTAATAACCTGAACCAGATTATGGGCAGTGGTTACAGTGAGAAGCTTCCTCTTGAGTGGACAGCTTGATGAAAATCTGTCAATATTCAGGGTCCAAGAAAGTAGACCTCTCTGTTTACATCACATACACTATCAAGCGTTTCACACATATTATTTAGATTCTGACTGTTAGCACTTTGTGGCCAATAGCAACACACCAAAAGAAAAGGCTTTAGATGTGCCAGGTGAACCTTCAACCACAACACATCAATAGCACTTGACATAAGATCTTCTCTAATCATTACATGGATAGGGCTCTGAATATATAC